>NC_139351.1:108694275-108976775 GCF_055883805.1 Amblyomma maculatum | reverse complement strand
AGAGCACGTCTCGGGAGCCAGGTGCACTACGTCATCATTGCCGCGCGCTTCCGCATAGGCTCGTGCTTGCCAAAGGCGTGCACCGCCGAGGAAGCTACAAAGCTAGTGTGGACGCAGATAAGCTTGTGTGGTCGCGGCCGTGAACGACGAACGATTAGCCGGCGCCAGCGTACGTCTCATCTAGCGACATGATAGCCAAAGGGGCGTGACTCAGGGGAGACCATTATCGAACGCCGAGAAGTTTTGTAAATTGGATCGCTGATTAGCACCAAACACGGCAGTAGTGTCCACAGCGCTGCACGGTACTACTAATACAAAATGTAGCCGCGACGAAGAGCTTTCATTTGACTTCGAGAGTGCCGCACGGAAGCTAATTTTCGTCCCTTCCACCTAACCCTCCACCTCGATGTGCAGCGAGCTCAGCGAGCTCTGCATAGGGAAACGATCGCCGCGGGCCCAAAGTGAGTGAAACGAACACGAGAACGAGCGGAGCGCATGCATGCGTCTACCGCTATGCCCCCCGGCTGAAACGCATCTCCGTCGTGTTTAAACAAGGCGGCCATGTCGCGCTCCACAGCCATGGCTATGCACGGTTGACCACGCGCCACCCAGAGTTGGTGAGAAAGGAGGAGGAGGTGAACTGGCTTATAGGAAGAGAAGGTAGGAATTTAAGCGTCAGCAGAAGTACCAATGCGGGTTAGATTGGAAAGCGAGGGGAGAGAGGAGGGAGAGGAATCGCGTTGGAAAGTCGGCGCGCGTTACTTCCTCCTCGTTGCACCGCGAATGCACGCGAACACACCCAGCCTTCTTCGCAATCCTCTTCGGCTTCCTCTTTCGCTTCGGGACTCATTTTCGGAGCAGCGACGGGCTTCTATACATACGCCGCATAACGCCAAAGGCAGCAGCAGCAGGATCGTCGGCGCAGTGCCGGCAGATAGATTGGTTCCGGTGTTCCGCACCTTGTGTACGCTGTCAGGAACCGCTATATGGCGAGTCCCGTTAGGTCGCTCTGTCTGCGTCTCTTAGTCTCCCCTCTCCTCTGCACTCCATTTATGTATTTACTCTTTTATCTCCGTCGCCAGCAGCTACTCCATTCCTGCAGACGTGCTTGTGCTTTAATTGAGAATCGCAATTCAGCAACGTCTTGCCGCTGCGAGCCAGTTCTTCAGCGGCCCGGCCTGCATGTGCATGAGATTGCTCTGGAGTCATTACGGAGAGGCTCCAGCGTGCCACACAGACGGCGCCCGGGATGGTTTCAAGCGCGTGCACAACGGATGTTGCCTGTTTAAAATGGGTCGTCGGTGGTTATGATGGCCACGGTGACCGTTGGTGTAAACGGTCGCGGACGAAAAGCCTGTTCTATAAGCGGCCCTATTGTTCGATGCCACGAGGAACCCGTTTGTGGGAGAGCGACACAGCACAGACAGGCGAGCGGAGTTGTTGGTACGGTTCCAGCGATTTAACAGGTCATTCGCAGTGAAGACCTTTTCGTTAAACAGTGCAATTAGGTATTTCAACAAAGGTACGGCTGTGAAGCTGTACGTACCAAAGTGCAACTTTTAAAGTCTCTTGAATAAGTTCCTTCGTTCTTCAGTAAGTCCACATCTTTGAACTGCAAGTCAGGCAATTTGTGGACTAAATAACCCATGCTATTACCAATTTAACGGCAATCAAAAACCGGGACGATAACGAAGAACTCGTTATGCGCGTCTTTGCAAACGTTATGCTCAACTCACCGGTAAGTGTAACGACGGACGTCTTTCTAAACGAAATGCTGTGCTAATATGATATTTCACCAGAGAGACGCTGGTGAGAATAGGTCCCCTGAAAAGCCCTTTCTTGTGACATTATTTCCGCACCTTTTAAAAACTTCAAAGACGGACTATTTCTCAGTTCGTTCTCGCAACGTATTCGTCTTTGTGAACTACCTTTTCTTCGCCGGAGTCTTTAACGAAAACGGCGACTAATAAGGTTGGCCGCTTGAAGTGAAGGATAAAACATCTTTCCTGTAGTAGACAGGAGAAAAATAGAAAAGAAATCACAAGCAGGATAGAAGCGAGCCAACCACGCTAATTGCAGCACTCAACACTGAACAAATGGGGCACTATTCCAGCTCAAGCACAAAATGCGCCTCTAACTGAGCGCAGGCGTTTGTGTTCGCTTCCTTGGCGAAGAAGCGTCGTGATAACAGATAGTCCATTCAACGTTCTGTGAGATCCTTTCATCTTTTATCTCTCCTACGGAGGTAACCGTGTAACCACGAGGGGCCAAGAACACAGCACGTACGGAACCCGACGGGGGAAGGAAAACCATTAACAACCACCACACAACAGGTGGTGACCGGCGCACGCTGTTGCAGTCATCCCCCTCTTCCGCCGTTTTCAGGTCGTGCGAAACACGCCTTCGCACAAGAAGTCATTCTTCTACCGCACCATGGCCTTTGTGTGCCGGTCTCGGAGGCAACCCCCCCCCCCCCCCTCTTCTTCTTCACTGCACTCTCCTCTCCACCGCAGAGCGAGCAGCCTAAGATTGGTCGCATTGACACCACGTCTTGGAGAATGCGGAAGGAAGGGGGTGTCTGATCGGTCAAACACGTCTCGAGCGCGCGAGGGACGGTCTGGCAGCCGCGGCGACGACAGCGGAAAGCCCCAGTACCTAGTGCTATCCTATCCTATACGCATTTAACAGGGGTCCGGGTCGCTCGCATGGAGGTTTCTTTTTGCTATTGTTTTTGACATCTAAGTCTGCATGCGGGAGGGAGGGTTACATAAAGAGAAGAGAGGGCGAAGTCAGTTGTAGGTGCCCAAATCAGCTATACGCTATGCTACGCGAAGTTCGACGAATCCTGAACACCAGCATGTGGCGGCGGCTTCTCGCGTTTCGGTTGCGTGTCGGTCGGTCGGCCTGCTCCCCCGCTTGCGTACTGTGCTTAAAGCATGCTTCGTTTTATCTTAATGGAAGAATTGTGCCCATGCACTTGGCGACTGTGCACGTTCCCTTAGGCCCGAAGGCTGTTTAAAACGCACCAATGTAAAACGCGTCATTTACTTAAAGGTTTTTGTTGTTGTTGTTGAGGTTTTTCTACGATTCCTCCATCTATAGTGTTAGATGGGAAATAAATAGACTTTGACTTTGAGGTGGTAATTCTGGCTCGAGCATTTATGTGCAAAGGTGTGGCAGCCGCCAGCTTAAGTGGCATCGAAGTTAACTATTTCAAGACGCCATTCTTGAGTTCAGGTAATCGATCGATCATAGTAGCGACGTTTCCAGCGCGTTGTAGTCAGCCCAGCAGGTATGCGAACACTCTGGCGGTCGTCTGTATACATGTGCGGAATTAACTAGTAAGGCGTTGGAAACGGAACTCGATGATCGATTGCCCAATCGAGAAAGGCTGCCTGAAATCTCGGGATCTGTCCCTATGCGCCTTTCTTCTCAAAGCGAGTGGTAAAAATTCGTAGTTTTTACTCTTCAATTGCACTGAACGTCGACTGGTGCAGATTAGCACACGATGGTAAAATAAGAGGCCCAGGTGGTTATCGAAATCAATGCCGATCGCTTTAGAGGTCTTGTGAATTCAAGAACGCCGAATATTATGGCGCCGTAAAACATTTAATACGAACGAAACGGACATAAGATGAGGAAGCCGGTTTAAACTCTATACGCACACAATCAAGAAACGTGACCTCGAAATGAGTATAACAGCGGAATGTTGCTCAACAGGAAGCCTGTGAGACAGTTACCCGCGAAGCACGAGGTGGCAAGGTTCCCTCAATCTGGCCGCATCAGACCAGAACCGCGGACAAACCCTTTGAACAAGATGGACCGATATCGTCTGATCGAACAGAGGCTTCCGGAAGAAATGTATCATGCTGAACAAAGTGCACGTGATGTGATGCAGGGCCTGATACTGCTCCGTGATCCCGAGAGAATCACTGTCGTTTTCCATCAGTCGTGCGCGGTGCTAACAAACGTGAATCTAAGCCGTCGAAGGTGGTCAGCTGTAGCACCCTGCAGAGGCCCACCCAACCTTTCAGCGGAGCATCATCTCTCTAGAGCCATAACTCATCGCACGCCCGGGCTAGTCAAAGGCACGCCTCTCGGCTAGGCGAAAGCATCGTTACTCGAAGCCTCACCCCTTCCTGTCTCCCTTGCTTCCTTTTGGGGTTCTTGCGCTGAGCGAGAAAAGAACAGGAAATGAAGAAAGTGGAGTGACCGTTCATCAGTCGAGTGACCGTTCTCCCCCTCCGCCACTATGGACTGGGTGCACGCACACAGAAGCATACTCAGGGTAACCACCGACCATTAGCGCAAGGCAGCGAGAGCCTTCTTCTTCGCCTGAGGGCACAATACTGTCCGGTCGCGTCGACGCGGCCGCCATTAGGCTTAGCACGGAAAGCTCGCTGCACGGCTGGACAACAGAAGCGAAAGTAAAACGCTTCGCTCTGTGCAGATAGCGCACGCGGATAGCCAAATAAAGACAGAAAGAGAAGAATCGAGTAAAAAGAAAGACGAAAGATGGGGAAAATAAAAATAAAATAAAAGAGAAGAAAGACGTACCCGCGTCGTCGCGCCCACCCTTCCGCTTCATGACATGCACGCGTTTGCCGGCGGCGGTCGCTTTTGTCGGGAGTCAGCGCAGTGTGATGGTCGATGCTCCTGAACGTGAGGTGTCCCTTTCTCCTCACAACTGTGCAAGCTGGCAGGCATGCAAGGGTGGTATGCGCGAACGCCGGTAGCGTAGCTTTCTGAAGAGTCAGAAGAAAGAGAAATCAGCGACCTGCATGGACGAAGCAAATGACAGAGCAAGAAACAAAAAAGAGAGAAGCAGAGACGTCGTACACTAGCGCCGTTTTTTCCTCTGCTGGTTTGTAAACGAGCTTCCTTTGTCGCCCCCGCCTTGCTATTGCACCGCCGGAGGCAGCGATCCGCTTCAGCCTCCTCGGACCTTCCGTGTCTCAAGTCATATACTCCGGCACCCGCACTTTCTTCGGTGTCATCAACCTGAGCACGACAACGCGTGTCTCGCCGACCACGCTTATGAGAAGAACCCCGAGATCTTGAACCTCCTTCGGCGTTCGTGCTGTTCTCATTCTCTGAGTGACGGTGTTAGCGACTCTCAAACGCCAGCTAGCTGCCGTGCTGGAAACAATTAGCTGCTTGTGGCGGGAACGAGTGATTCGCTGGCCGCAAACGACGTGCACCACGCGTTGTTTTTGATCCCTCAGCTTCGGTGCCTGGGCTGCTGTGGTGTTTAAACGTGGTTGCGTCTGTTGTTGTTGTTGTGGCTGTAGGAAGAAAGAAAAGAAAATGCACGGGCCTGCTACTGGCTCTGTAGCTGAGCCACCTCCGCTGCCTCGTGCAGATAGAAGAGAATATAGATAAGAAAGAAAAGGAAGAGGGAAAGAAAGACGCGCGCCGCAACAACAGCCGTCGTCCACCACCAGCGGTGGCGTGTGCAATGACGGCCTAGAACAGATAAAAATTCGGTGCCAGGCTAGCCCCCGCCGCAAGCGGCGCTGACCCACCTGTGCCAGCCCCTCGTCGCTGAGTGAGAGCGATTATCCAACCCGTTCTCCGATTCTTCCGGTGTATGATTGGTTGGTTTCAAGGCCACGATAAGAACCATAATAAGGTTTCGTGCGTCGTTGAGCAACGCCGGCGGCTTGCGCTCGAGGTTTTGTACACATGGCAGAAACTTGCATGGTACTGTGACGATATCTGTACCTCGAGCAGTACGTGACGCAGGAACAGTTAGGTCGTGCACAGGTAATGAACGCGCATAGCAGGGGGTTACAAGTACCTATTTTGCCGCGAGGTGGCGAACGCTTCGTCTTATACAATTCATTGTAGGCATATTTGTACAGCACTTGCTGTCTGGTTGTGAATCCGGTGTACCACGAAGGCGGCAAAACGTGATCGGAGACTAGCTATGACTCTAAATAAGGATGTATTTATAGTGTTGACTCAATGCTGAAGTCGGGAACAAGAAATGGAAACGCTCACTCTTCCTCATTCAATCTGAACCGCCTTGCTATAAGCGGCCACACTGATTTAGGTGGGGGTTGAGATTTAAACATCAGAACGAGGTATTTTGTAGCAGTGCTACAATCAAATAACACGTCGCAGCAGTCGTCCTCAAGGTGTTTTCGTGTTCATTATTATTATTTATTTTTTTCACACACTTGTGCCATTTTCTGCAATGGGCTTGAGTCACGGCGTTGAAACCTTGCAGGACAGCAAAAAAGTAAATTTATTTTTTTAGAACAGTAGCGTATATCATATGTACTCACAAAAGAAACAAGATTATCAATAGTTCTTTCGATCAATTTTTCGAACAAAACATTTCGAGAAAAGAAAATTGTTTGTAGGCTTACAGTGCCAGTTCTACTTTTGAAATGCCAATGTGTTGTCTGCTGTTCCCTTGTTCCCTTTGTTCCAGCGCTACGCTACAAGACATTTCTCAGAAAATGGCACTGCTAAAAATGCCTATTAGAGGAAATTTGTTGCATATTTATTTACTAGCTCCTACTAATTATGGCAATTTCTTTAGTTTGTATTTGACTGAAGCATTGATTATGCGTACGAAGCATTGATTACGCGTACTACTAAGGTGTCACTGCCCATTATGCTAGGGATGAAGTAATGACAATAATAATTACAATACCTAACACTGAAAGATGCGCCCCAACTTTCTTGGGGGGAAGGGGGGGGGGGTTGGTATTGTATTTCATTATATGGTACTGCATTGGTGGGTTATGTGATGTTATCGTAATGTATGATGGGGTGATATGGTTTGTAATGGAATTGTATGGTACAGCGTGACACACTATGGCGTGATATGATATTGTATGATATAGAATGTGGCCGTAATGTATGATTTTGTAGATAGTCATATTGCAGTGAAATTGTATGGTAGAACGTGGTGAAATGCAGGGTGGTGTTGTACAGTATGGTATGCGATGTTCAAGTTCGGTAAGTTTCACACGGGCAAGGGAATGCGGCAGTGTTCAGCTCCACAAATATTTCGAGCACCTGTGCGATCCGGGGCAACTTAACGACAGCAATGAACTGCGCTGCGCGTAAGTATTATCTTAGATCACCAAAGTTGCCATCTCGCGTCCACTCGGCTGATAACGCAATGCGACCGTGTAGCTAGTCTCACACCAAAGCATTAGTGCAGACAACCGGCCCTGTTCAGCTCCAGACATGAGTTCCGTACGTATAGTGCAATAAAATTTCGGGTTCCGCAGTCCGCGCAGGCAATGCAGCCTCGTAAGAGAATACATGGCCTGCGTCTGCGTCGATAGCTGAGGAAAACCCCTTCCGGCGTGTTTTCGTAACCTCGGCGTGACACGCAAACATTACTTCAACGCACATTAATCCGGACTAACGGATGACCAGAGGGAATGTTCGTGAGAACGGTATACTCGGACGCCGGGAGGACGCACCGAGCTCACGTGAGTCGAAGCTGCGGGGGTCGCCCTATATGCATACGCAGAACACGTGTATACTTGGGTGCGTGAAAAACTAGGCTGTTCCAGAGACCTCAAACTCAGCGGGTAGCCTATAATGGCATCGAAAAAAAATATATATATATATATATATTATTCAGTGGGAGGAAGGAAGCTGAAAGAGCATACAGGTGGTCGCAGAGTTGCCGTTCGCATCCTTATAGTCCGGCCTCGTGGCCGGCATTGCAATTTGAGTGTCCCGTTCCCCGCGGTCGAGTTATAGCGGCACTGGCGGCCAGGTGACTGGTACGAACGGCCCGTGCGCGCGCGCGCGGCGAGCCGCAAAGGCAACCCGACGAGGCGGCGGCGGTGACCTTGGACCCCTTGCCGTCTCGTCGTCGCATTGAACGTGGGCGCTCGGGGGCGCACTTTAAAGGAGTGGGGCCTGCCATTAAGAAACAAGAGGACTCCGATGACCAGATACGACGCTGAGGCTTTTTTTCCTTCCGGGCCAGCTCGGCGTCGATCGGTCGATGTGAGCGGCGTGATCGGCGGTTAAGACAATGCGTGGGGAGGTCGGCCGACTTCGCGCTTGTCTATGCATGATGCCGGCAGTGGAGCCGGGCTGTACGGGGACCTAAAGTGCCAATGAGCGAGGAGGAGCAAGAAGAAGAGGGAGAGGAGGAAAAGAACAATATTAGCGACAATGGCCACAACAAATATGCGCCACTGGGCGAGGACCGTCATGGTTGAGTAAGAACCAAAGTATGACCAGCTAAGCGCAGAGGTAAGATGAGTATTGCACGAACCCTTACGTTTAGACGGCTCTCTCTTCGACGTACTGACAAGGAAACTCTAATGAAGTTTTCTTCATTATACTTTGGAGACGTATAATCTCACGCGGCGTAAAAGTGAAATTGTGAAATGTTTTTAGCACGATTTTGCTGTATTTTCTTTTTTTTTCAAATCGTTAAATTATTCCAGCTCTTATTGTTTATCGTTTATCATGCTTTGTAATTCACCTACAAGGCAATGCCATCAGTGAATCGCGGAATGCTGAATTAATTCACCATTAACTATTTTCCCTAACTCTTTCTGCTCGCAGATCTCGGAATATTTCTCAAAAGCAAGGGGTGATTAGCATTAAGGACAGGACCGGATTATCCAGCTTTCTCAAAGGATTCATATAAACCAGGCCCTCCGTTCTCAGGGACTCCCGAAAGCTAAAAAAAAAGAAAAAGAAAAAGGAAAGAAAAAATATCTGATTTTGAGCTTTGGTCCAAAAAATATAGTCAAATTATCTTCTTCCCCAGTTCCCGTGATTAAAATGACAGCTCATGTATTGCAATGACGAATGCTTCGAAAGCTGTCGAACCCGACCTCGGCGGCTGCGTTTCGATGGAGGCGAAACGAAGAGGCGTCCGTGTGCTGTGCGATGTCAGCGCACGTTAAAAATTCACAGGTGGTCGAAATTACTCCATAGCCTTCCACTACGGCTCCTCTCTCTCTCTTTTCACTTTCACCCCCACCTTCCTCTCTTCCGTTACGGCGTGGTTGAGGTGTCCACAGAAAACAAGTGAGACAGTTACCGCGCCTTTTTCCTTCCAATCAATCAATCAATCAATCAATCAATCAATCAATCAATCAATCAATCAATCAATCAATCAATCAATCAATCAATCAATCAATCAATCAATCAAAAGCTGTTCGTGGCATTGTACGCTTAATCTCAAATCCTGCCAAAACATTGGAATCGCCCAAATATATGAAAATCAAAATGGTTTTAGCTGTTCTGATTGGTCTCAGTTGGCTTCAGCTGGTCCAAGCTGATATTCAACTGACGTTAACTGGTTCCAGGTGCCTGCCAGCGGAAAGTGAGCGGGTCCCAGTTGGTGGTCAAGTGGAATCAAGGGGTGTCAGCTGGATTTCAGCTGGTTGTCAGCTCGTACTAGCTGAGAAACCAAGTGACCTCTTTCATCGCTGCTGCTGAGGTCAGTTGTGTGTTTTATTAACAGTAGTGAAGGCTGTAACAAACGCAACAAGCCATTAGTTAGAGATTATGGTTGCTCATAGCTGACAGCCAGCTCAATTATTTGTCGCTGCTGAGACGCGAGATTCCTAGGCTGTTCAGCGTTGTAAATCTCTAGAAACTCTCCCAGCAAAAGGCTCGAAAACGCTTGTAGAAATGTAAATACCTTTCTTCACTAGCTTAAAAGTTGAATGAAAATGCAGACATAGTGCGAATACACGTCCAGTTTAAAAGTTCCATTCCTGTGAAATATTTAAACTACATATTTTCTTCTTTGTGTAAACGTGAAATGTTTCTATAAAATTAAAAAAAAAAGTATATAAAAATTAAGCTTCGCCTTACGTGTAGATACGATAGCCCGGCTCAAGTGTTCGCCTCATTTTAAAGGAAAGTGCATGTACAGAGTCGTCAACCTTTAGGGTGAACATGCGAGATTATGGCCGTTATAGTCAGGGCATCAGCACTTACGACCCGACTGCGCTTGAAATGACATTAAGTGGCAGTCCGTGAGAAGCACCACCTCCAGGAGACTGCAAACAATGTACGTTGAAGCTGCCTCATAATAGACTTATGTATATTATTCAAGGGGTCAAGTGGATGCAGTTAGCACAGAACCGGGCTAAATGGAGAAATATGGGAGAGGCCTTCGCCCTGCAGTGGGTATAGTCAGGCTGATGATGATGATGATGATGATGATATACGTAAAGGCGGAGCTAAAGAATCCACTCTATTTTTCCTGACCGCCGTCTAGGGCAGCGGCGGCTTCTCGTCGGATCGAGCTGCATAGGCTTGGCTTGAATGCGAATCTAATTGAAAAGCAAAAAAATTGTGTGATACACGCAAAAGTGCTTCCTTATGTTTTAAGAGTGGACATTTTGTGCAAAATGTAGATAATTTGTATTCTTAAAAGTGGACAATTGTAGTATGCACAAAGTGTTATTGTATAAAATTGATTTTTTGAGCGTGTTAAAACTCAAGCTTTGTGCCACTTAAGTAACGATGTCATTTCCTAGAAATGCCGCCAGTTCCAAAAACATTTAGCTCGGCACGCTATGACAACGTTTGGATGAATAAACAATATCTACTATACTTTAAATCAGCATATAGAACATAATATTGCTCTTTCTGTATAAAAAAAGCCTTAGGTGAACTTCAATTCGTCTTGGGTGGATGAATTCGCAAAACCATTAGACGACTAGGTAGCGTATTTGCGAACAGCTTATGAACAAGTTTTATAATACGAACTTTTTCATAAGCTGTATTATAGTGTATATAACCTTACTTTATTTTAACCTATCCTGCCCTTTCTTCCTGCGACTCACCTCTTTGGTATGACTTGGTTTATTGGGTTTAACGTCCCAAAGTGAGCTCACTTTTTTGATTCCCTCTTTCTGTTCCGTAATATCCCTTTCTTTCTGCCGCCCCAGTTTAGGTAGGTGCTTCGGTGATTTAATAGTATAGATACCGAGGCTGGCAAACATATGTTTACTTCCTTTTTCATTATTGTTTACAATAAAATGACCATTACTACATATGAACTATAGACCCATCTCTACTTTGCCTGTGCTCACACGCAGTATAACATCCTGCGCTATCGAATTGCCAAGAAAATAACTACTCTAGAAATTTATTTTTCACGAATGCGCGTTCTGCTTTTTTTTTTTTTTTTTGGGGGGGGGGGGGGGGGGGATGTTGTGTGTTCTTTCACTTCGCAGAATATCTAAGTGTAGATGTTATCTGTTCGTATTCTCTGCGGAAAAGTTTATGCTGAGGCGATGTACAGAAATAGTCCGCAGATTGTTCGGGTAAATATGCAGTTTGCTCTCTGTAGGAAATTATGTAAAACGCGTCAAGTTTCAAACATGATAGCAAAGGGTGGGGCGCGGTGGTGGGGACTGGGGGCTATAGGGGAAATATTGATTTTTATCTTGAACCGGGCTCTCAACGTTGTTAATCCGGCCCTGGTTTGAAGGTCATTTCCCATTGCCTAATACCCTTCCTTATTGGGATTTTGTCACATTTCAGAGGTCAATAGCGGCTGTGCATTCGAGGTCACTTATGACTCATCTACACTCTTGTTCCGCAATGACTGCCTAGGTTTTGACTGTGTCAAATGCTTTCTCGTGATCGATGAAGGCAGTGTATGTACAAGAGTTGGTGATATTCTGAGCATTCCCGTCCCTATACTGAAGGGGAGGAGATGGTCTGTGCGTTGTCGAGTAGCCATTAAGGAAGCCTGCCTAGTGCTTTGGCTGACTGAAGTTAAAGACAATCCTGCTTCTTTTGTCATAGTATGCATTTGAAGGTCATAACCTGTAAGCTAATAGGTCTGTAATTTTTCAAGTCCTTGAAAACCACTTTTGTATGGATTAATGGTGTCATTTTGTCAAGAATCCGTTACCCTGCATGGAGGTCATTACGCATTCTGTATACGGAATGGCCAGTGTGGCTAGCACGACGTCACTGGTAGAGCTTGGCAAGACACGTTGACCCTATAAACCAAACCAAACCCATCGATATCGCTGCAGATACGCAGTCACCTCATCCTGCCCAGCTGCTTTCTTCTTTTGCCTTACACATAAGGATTTCTTTTGTTACCGGATCAATATGTAATTGATCTCCCCTACTGCTTGTCTCACTGTCGTTCTTATTAATTTGGATACTGTATACATAGCCTGTAAAACTCCGTGGTAAAATTAATTATCTTATCCATATGGGCAAAGGCATTGCCCGCCTTGTAGCATGCATCTGATTTTGACGTATGCCTGGTTTCCCCTTCACTGCATTCAGAATACCTCTCTTCTTTAGAGCATCACCTTTCGTAATTCTTTATTTTATACTTCCCCTTGTCTGTTTCCATTCGCTTATCCATTAACTTTTAAAGCTCAGTTTTGTTCGTTGGTTTGGAGGCTTTCATCCTTTGACTAAAATGCTTTGATGTCTCTTACTGAGCTCTTTCGTGTCCTTGGATAAATTACAGGTATGCTGGGTAACTATCCTACCATACATTTCTATTGTGTATACCGTAAGGACACAACTGAAATTGTCGCTCATTGCTTGATCATTATGGTCGCACTGCCCGGTTAAGCAAAATTTCTGCTATGCAGTGAGATCATGAATTGTTCTCCTTTCCTTATTACCGCGCCGGTCTACTGACAGGCTTATAAGCCTATCGACGATTGAGAATAAACTAGAGCCATACTCCTAAGGACACGATACGAGTCGGAGGCCATAGGGATACGCATGAGCCAGGGCCTTCAAGGTCATTAAAGGGAGGGTGTGTTCAAATTCTTTTCAGCTCTGCCATGTCGTCCAATCTTAGAGGACATGAAAGTATTACCAGAGTCCTTCGTAACTTTCGTATTATGAACGCAGTCATATGAATGTACTGAGTTGCGGCGCTGAGACTGTTCATTCCCTGCATGCTGATCTGACAGGATAAACGGCGTCACTCTTATAGCTTTTTATTTCGAACAGTGCATGTCTAAATGTAATGCGGCATTACTTATTCAAATTTAATGTGAATATTCGAAAATAATTTGAAGAGGTCATTCGATTAGCTTCGAATTCTTGCCGGAGATAACTAGGCCGCTGGTTGATGCGCAGGGGAGGATCGAGCATGCTTTCGTGAACTATAGGATTATTAATCCCTGCATATTATCCGTGTACTAAGAAAGTATAACATTACGCTTGTATCGTTTTTCGCCGTGCGACGATGGACCGGCCGAAGACGACAGCAAGCGCGAGCTCACGCGCGGCGCGTGAGCAGCGCAGATTCGGCGTCTGGCAAGATTACTGCCTGATTGAGAGGGCCTGATAAAATATACTTGTGGACAGGAGGCAGTGATGTCGTTTTAATTCTTGCTGTGCTAGACCTCCCATTTCCTGGAGCCCGAGTCCCCTCTGTTTTGCCTTCTTTCCGGCTGTGTGCCATGACCTCGGATTCCGCCCAGATGCACAGACTTCTAAGCAACTCCAGCCGCCCTTTCACGAGCCCGATGTATGTGCCCCGAAGCTCCCCGTATGCTGGTCTTCGGATATCGAACTTTGGCTCATCACCATCGAATCATTATCCACTGCGTCAGTTGGCAGTTGACCATGTTCGACTAGATCGTTGGAGCGTTCCTGCCTACCACTGCTGCGGTTTTTCGTGAGATTATATGATCCCCTCCTTCCGAATAACCTTATGACCATTTTTAGGCGATGCTCATCCAGCGCACCCCCGAAGTGGAACCGTATTGATTGCAGCAAACTTCTTTCATCATAGGAGCTCGGTGACCGAAAACCGAATGACTTACTAAGTCGCGTGCAAATTTTGGCTGGAGGCCTGTCTACACCTAACGACAGTGCACTTCTGCGGGAACGTTTCCTGCAGCGTCTTCTACAGCTGCTGCGCAACTACGACCTTGGAATCACAGGCTCACTTAGCCAGCAAGATTATGGATGTCGGTTTGCTCTCCGTGGCCACAGTGCATCGCCCTCCCGACGCTGTCAACGGGTGCTGATAGTGGAGCTCGTTACGCGCAGCTTCTCGACGCTAACGCGGAGCTCACCTGGCAAGTCGCACAGCTTACAGTTGATGTTGCCATTCTTAGCACACACCGGCCGCTTTCTTCGCACCGTCGCCATTCCAGCCTCGGTAATGCTGGCCACCGTTCTCCTCCACCCCCGCTTTGCTGATACCACCATCGCTACACAGCCTCTAGGCCTCGCCAACTATTACAATCGATTCATAACTCACTGCGCCTGCATACTGCAGTCTCTCCACGATCTCCTCTCGGTCCACAAGATACCGAACGCCGTTGTGGCCTGGACCAAAGCTGCTGAACGCGCGTTCCAAAGCATCAAAGAAGCCACTGCCGGTGCGACGCTCCTCGCCCGTCCCAAATGTGATGCGCAAAAATGGGTCATGGTTGGAGCATCAGACACCGCTGTCGGCGCGGTCTTGCAACAGGTCGTTGCTGGTGCATGATAACCAATTGCCTTCATTTCGAAGAAAGTTGCGTTTCCTGAATGTCGCTATCACCTTTGGCCGAAAACTGCTAGTCATTATACTTGGCCATCAAACACTTTCGCCACTTCTTCGAGGGCCGCTCCTTTCATCTTCTCACTGACCACAAACCGCTGACGTCCTCACTGACGTTTAATAGCACCTCCTATGCACCATACGAAATAAGGCAGCTTGCCTATGTTCCTGAATACACCAGCGACATTCGTCATGTCAGCGGCAAATCCAACGCAGTTGCCGATGCGCTCTCTAGTACCGCAATCCTTGAAACGGAGTACGGCCCACCAGTTATCGACTTCATGGCTGCCGCTCAGATTACAGATTACGAGCTCAGACTTCTTCGTACACGCAGCAACTCTTTGGTGCTTGAAGGCGTCTTTCTCCCTGACTGCGACGTGTCCCTATTTTGTGATATATATCGATGACGTCCTCGTCCCTTTGCGTATACCACCAGACCATCTTTGATGCTCTCCATTCCTTGGCTCATCCTATTCGCGCCGCCCAGCGAATCGTCACATCTCGCTATACATCTGGCCTAGAATCAACGCAGACATTCGTCACTGGTCGCACGCCTCTCTCAGCTGCCAGCAGCGTAAGGTGCACCGCCATAATACGAGACCTCTGGACGCATTCCCGTCCCCGGATTCCCGTTTGAGTCATCTGCACGTCGATATTTTGGTCCTCTTTCATCCTGCGGGAGCCATCGCTATACCTGCTAACCTACACTGACAGATTCTCTTGCTGGCTTGAAGCGATGCCGCTCCAGGACGTCACGACCGAGTCGATAGCTCAATCACTACTCACTCTCTGGAGTTAGCCGCTATGGGGTTCCTTACATCATTATAACTGACCGTGGACTCTAAATTGTTCGCTGACCTCTTTCGACTTCTCGGTGTCAATCATAGTAAGACAGCATCTTACCACCCAATATCAAATGGTGTCATCGAACGCTTTCACCTGCAACTGAAGGCTTACTCATGGCTTGGATTTCTCCTTCGACATGAATTGAGAGCCTTGCTTTCGTTATGCTTGGTATTCCGAACCGCTCTTACGCAGCGACTCTTCCTTAGTGCCGCCGAGCTTACGTGTGGCACCACTCTTCGAGAACCGGGCCAGTCACCTCGCCGTATTTGTTTCGCGCCAGAATCATCTGCGATTCGCCATTTGTCGCTCTCACGGCTTCCTCGCTATACAGGGGCGCTGTGTCATCCTTCGACTTGCGACGATGGTCCGGCCGAAGACGATCGATGACAACGGCGAGCTTACGGTGCGCGAACAGCGCCCGTTCGGCGCCTGGAAAGATTGAACTCTAGATGCGTACAATCCCATTACCGCCTGACTAAGCGGACTTGATAAAATATATCTGTGGACATCAGGCAGTGATGTTTGTCTGGTTCGTCTACTCTACACGCTCAAGTTGCTTAAGAAAGAAAGGCGAAAGATGTTTCACCGCTTTAGAGACTCGCACCAGCCTCTCATTCTTTTCAAGAGGTAGTGGGTGTGCGTACTAGACTTGCCTAGACAATCGCTGATTAGCTACGTGCAATCCTTAGACCGTACAGTGCCCCCAGAGCTGCTCTAGTATACCTAAGCGTTCAAGAGCACTCCTGAGGTGCTGTTCTTTATGACCGGTCCACACATGCGCCAGATACACTAGACTGGCCGCCCATTGACCTGCCGCGCACTGAGGTGAAGCCCTTGAATACAACGGCTTCTGTTTGCGTTGCCGACCGGCGTAAATGGTCAAACGCATACCAGCGCAGCAGGACTGCGCCCACCGTCTTCCGCGTTCGGTCTCATCAAGGTCATCAAGCAGCTGACAGCTGCCGAGGGCGCTGGACACGAGCCACTGAAGTAAGAACAAAACGAGAATTGTACGGCAGGCAGCCCTGGCCTTTTCCTTCCTGGCGCTCGCTCATAGTGGCGCCACAAAAATTGCTCAGCCCCAAACAGCAAGCTGGCTACTCAGCCGTTGCCCCAGGCGTGCCGCGTTTTCGTTTAACGATGCAAGCTTCGGACCTCGCTTTGAAGAGCGGGACCGACAGAGGGCGTCCCGAAGCCCCGCTGGCCTCATGCGCGTAACAGATGACCGCTCCTGACGCGGCGTGACGTCTTTGCATTTTTGTTCCCCTTCAATCGCTGCCCCTGCTTGAGCGTACGGGAACGCAGACACACAAGGACCGGCATTCGAAGGTACGCGGTGTGGTCTAACGGCGGCGGCGGCTATGTGTACATAGCGGGACCAGACCGCCGCAGGCTAGGTTCTGCCTCGCTTGCCCGCTGTCTGCAAACAAATGAGCAGACGACAAACAACGCACAAGCAGACGACGACGCGTGTTGCCGAGAACAAAGGTTGGGCCGAAGACGCGAGAGTGCTGCCAGCCAGGAGAGGGCAAGCAGATGAAGGAGCCTAACGTCACAGTGGGGTGGGAGAGAAGACAAGAGGGGAAGAATAGGAGGACAGTGGGAGGATGCTCGTGGAACCGAATAGAGGAGGTTTGAACGAACGGTTAAGTGGTGACGGTGATAGGAAGAGGAGGATGCCGCGCGCGCGCCTTTCGTTCGCCGTACTGACCCAGGCAGCAAAAAGCCGGGTATGCATGCGAACGCACCGACTTCCTGAACGGTCGTTCAACTCCGTGCAACAGGGGGAGGGGGAGTAAAAAGGAGGGGGGAATATCTCGCGTCTGCTGCTTCTTCCTTCAATAGGAACTCGGTTTCTTGGAGTTGGTGTAACGCTAACGAGCTGAGTACGGGGCCGAAAATGAAGAAGTCGACGGTGTCCTCCCCCGCACGTGCCGCAACCGCTAACCCCCTCTCATTTCCTTCAGACACAGGGGAAACACACGTGAAGCGGAGGAGCCGGGAATTCGGACAGACTTAAATGAGACACCACCGGGTCTCTTGGCTGCCGCAGTGCGCAGGGAGGGGGTCATGCGTTCCAGCCGACTCCGCCAAAGAGACAGCGCGCATCACCGAAGACGGAGGGGGCGGGGAAGTAGAAGGGGGAGGGGGGGGGGGGGGGTATGTGAATGAAAGAAGAGAGAGAAAAGAAAAAGGACGTCTCATAACGGGACTCATCGTCCCAGCTTTCTTTCTATGTTCTTTTGCGAGCGTACCGGCGCGTGCACGTGGCTGGTTACCTCAGAGGTCACCGCGTTGAGAAGCGTGTTGGCGATCTCGTCTTACTCTCTTCCACCCAACGGTTTTTACCGCTGGTCTCAGACGCACATATTTTTTTTTCTTGCTTTTTAGACACGTCTCTCGGCGGCATGCCTCTCCCGACTGGCTCCCTCGAAACATCGACGAAGGGCATGCAAAACATTCCTGCCTTCTTTCTATCTTGCCTTCCTTTTTCCTTTCTTTCTATTGCATTGCGCGCCTCTTTCTCTCTGCTTTTCGTTTCGCGCACTCTTCACGCTGCTTTCGCGCGCTTTTTGGCTTGGTACGGTCCGCCCTTCCTGTCTAGACACGTCGCTCACAGCTAAGCTCACTCGCTGGCGCTGTGGCTTTTTCTTTTTCCGCAGTACTATTTTGTTGCCCGCAGTGAAGTGGCCCGCGCACTGGGAGCGTTTTGCGCTAGCTTTGTATAAAGCATCTCGTTGCTTGGTGTCTTTAATTTTTAGTTGCACACGGCTTCCTTGACTGGAAGTACCTCTTGGGGCAGAATCTAGGGTTAATCTGCATGAAGGTCGCATGTTGTTCTTTTTTCAGCCATGTCTTTTGAGTGGTTATAAGCCACGAGGAAGGAAGAACGAAAGATCAGCAAGAACAGGAAGAAAGGCAAGAAAGGCAAGAAAAACAAAATGAGACACTTGAGGTGGAAGACAGCGCATACGTGAAGAAGATCAAAGAGACGGGTAGGCGGTCAAGGCTGAAAGGACGCTAATGAAAAAAGATGGGCTACGTGACGTCTCAGACGGCTGTGGTCTGAAGCGACAAGCATCCACGCTACTTGTATAGCGCTGATTTCGAAGAATGTAGGGTCAACTTACTTTTTCATTGCATGCATGAATATTTCTGGTTTAGAAACTGAAGACTGTCGCGACAGAGGCTTGTGTTTACCCTGGCGCCGTAATAAGTTTCTCTTTGCTGACGGGTGTTAGAGCTTGGAGGAGTCGCCCCGAAAGGCGCTACGTAAAGGTTTGTTTTTCCTCATTGTCACGTGAAATGATGAACCTGAAGAGAACGCATCTATATATAATGGTTCGAGCTGGCCTTGAACGCGATTTTGCTGGAGTGATATATTTGCTTGCCGAAAAACTGGTGTCCGCGGTAAATGGCGATGAGCTGGGTAAGAATTGTTTTTATTTTCGTCGTGTTGGCGCAGACAGGAGCTCGTTATGTGAAATGACGGAAACGTGACACGTTTCCGGATTGGGCTTCACGCTTCCTGATCGGATAGCTTGCTTCTTACTACCGTAATTGCTCTACACCGATGACGTGCGCGTGCCCCGTGCAAGTGTATATAAATTGAGATCAAAACTGCAGTCATTGCCTTGCCTTGATTAGTTCAGAAAATAAAAGAAAAATAGACAAAAAAGGCATCGGCGCTTTCACGCTAGTTAAAGCCGCGAGGGCACGTCTCTGGTAAAAAGAAGTGTGGCGTAATTTTACGGTAGCGCGCGTGCGCAGTTTCGGAGCCGACCGTCTATAACTTCCGTGATTTCGAGATAAGTCGCCGGCCGTGACTGCGTGCGAAGCGGCAATTTTCCTGAATTTGAACAGCGCTTGAGAACGTGGGCGAAAGTTTCCTTTTTCTGGCGCACGGCGGCGTTGGAGATTACTGCCGAGTTCAGCGGGAGGATAGCGAGAAAGCGTTTAACGAAGGCGGAAAATTCTTGCTCCCTTCATAGCGAAGCATCACACGATGCTGCAGTCGGCATGGATGATGAAGACTGAACAGTCTTGGAAGCAGAGTATTTAGGGGGCATTATAGAAGACAATCAGCGGTCTTGCGAGCTGCACTTACGGCATGCCTTTCACTCTGAATACACTTGGCATTGTTGTCGATGCCGTACAGCGCCGTTGAAGGTTAAAAATCGAGAATTTAAATTTTCGAGCAATTTTTTTTTCTTCCGCGAAGCCCTGATAGGGTCTAGCTTAGCCCTCTTACAATGTAAGGAGTAGCCACGGTAGGATCTAACCTTAGATGAGTTCCGAAGAATGAGGCAGATAAGATGGATGATGAAAAAAATAAGAGAAAAATGAGGAAAAAAAAAAACCGTTATGAACTACTCAGGAAGCCCCCCGTTGTAAAATGCGTTTACTTCCGTGTGCAGTAAACTACTGCCGATTCGGGATTCCATTGCCTAATTTGAAGTTTCGGCTTATCAGTTTATTGGGATACGTTCTTTGCTCCAACCAACGCTGATGTTACCACGAAGACTCCGCTTAAATCGGACTTCCGTCAGAACAAATCGTCGGACCAATTCTAGTTTAAATAATGGATAGTCAGCCGTATACCGCTTATCATAGTGAATAGGATACTTCTCATTAAAATAATGATTCCTATCCCACCATTTTCTTTTGTACGTTCGCTAGCAATGTTCCCATCGGGGAATTCTCCCTCTTTAAAGAATCTCAATCGCGAACTTATAGTTTTTAGCAGAATTCCGAAAAATTTGAAAAGCGAAAATTATCTCACTCTCTCAAATTGAAAGAGTTTTCGACCTGCTACAGGACAGAAAAGTGCCTGAAATAAAGAAGGCTGGATGTAATTGAGCGAATTTTCGGAATTAACGTTTCTGACAGCCTCTCTCGCAAGCTCTCCGAATGCATGTAGGGCATATCTGGCACAATTAAGAGATAGGAAGTTGATAGATAACATAAAAGAAAATAAAGGCCATTCGTGCGTGTTACAGAAATAAAATAATATAACAGGCTGCACAGAAAATAAAGATGCGCTAGCATCGAGCCCCCCCCCCCCCCCCCCCTCCCCCCCTACCACTTCTTCTTTCTTCTTCTCTAGCGCATCTTCATCTTCTTCGCAGCCCGTTACAATATGCATGCACGATGCATTAGTGAGGGATGAATGACGTGTCGGATAATGTCTGCAGCTATTCAATCCGCGTTCGACCTTCAACGCATTAAACTGCGTTTATAACTCAGGAGCCCTTGTCAACGGCTTGAATGCCCCATGTGCCCCATTTTCGATGTATTCATTGAAATAATTTCTTCATGCAGTTCATCGAAAGTATATGGACTCTGCCAAAATCACTGCAAGGGCGTCATTCACGTAGCCAATAAAATTACCTACTACGGTTTCACGTTACAGCTGACCGACCTGTGGCTTGAACAGGAATATCGTTCAAAAGCGCAGAATTCATCGGAGAGTCCCTAAACCTTAATTTGGAGCGGGTGCCGTTATTTGGTACAGATAAAACGTCATTGTTTAGATTAGATTGGTTTATATGGTTTAACGTCATAAAACAGTCCCAAAGCGACTCGGGCTATGAGAAAGCACTGCTTTGTCGATATAATACTAATAATTTCTGTCCAAGGAGCATAACTAATGCGGCGTGGTACCAGACAGACTAGACTACTTTTCCTGTCAACTCCTGCGGTAGTTATGTGCAATAATATTACCTAGACGCTGGAAATCTGCATATGCTCTGAATATGAATTTAGCTGAATATGACAGGGCAACATGTGCACCCGGTAAAATACTGACTAAAGCCCACGAAAATGACACTTTTGTAAATGAGTGGTTAGTGTGACAAGTCATCATATCTGAATTCAGTTCGTTGAAACTCCCTATACAATATTAGCAACTTGCCTCACGGTTAGCCCATATAACTTGGCGGAATAAGCCTGCCATGAAATGTATCTTTGGACCAAATTTGCCGGCCAACATTAAGAAATTTTCTTCACCAAAATTATTTATGGCGAAGTAGAACGTAGTAAATAGTATCAACCTACAACTGCGAGCAATCGAGAAACATAACTTCATGCTCCCACAGCCACGGCTAACAGTGCACAAAAACTACCAACACTTTAGTCACGGCCTGGACTTTGCGAATATTGGCACCAGAGTGTTATCAGTGATTTACCATACGGGTAACTTTACTGTTAGAAAAACAGCGCTGCCGCACCAGGTTTCGTCAAGGTCGTCAAGGAGGGGGGAGGGCGGGGGGGATTGGTTTTTGAAGCCAAGTATTTTCAGTTTGGTTTAAAATTAAGTAGGTCGCTTAACATTGCGTCGACCAATCAACCCAATGGCCTTGACCTTTGACCTTAAACCTTGATCCTGGTGGGTTTGCTACGAGCTCTCGTTTTGTATCTAGGTTAAGGGTTAAACCTTCATTATTTTTTCAGGCAGTATGAGGGGTCAAATTTGGCGTTAAAGGAATTTTTACTGAGTTTCAAGGTGACTTGAGAAATCGGAACTGTCTCATTTTCCCCAAATATAGTGAGTTGTGATGTTGCTACAATAATGAATGGGCCGGAAATAAGGAATTGTGGGCCTAATTGAAGGAATTTCGTTGATGACCTAGAGCATCATTGCGCGTCCTTGTGACCTGGCTGCAAACCACCCAGAAGCAAACGAAATTTTAACAAGAAATCGTATAGATTTGTCTATCCTGCAGATAAATTTCTTCATTTTAGAAAAGTTGCTTGGTGCTGAAGATAATTAGAATTCTCTATAGGCCGACATACCCTTTTTTTTTTCTCTTGTGTTTCTTCAGTTGTCTTTCACGGGCGCTTAACTTACATTTCCTCACTTCCTTGAACCGATGTAAAAACACGGGGAGATACGCCGTGAATGTGCTTTGTTTACCTGCAGAATATACTGCTGTCAAGATTCTCGAGGCTAATGTTAATACCGGCTATGAAGCTCCATATTTCAACCTTCTTCCTTTTCAGCTTTTGTCGTCGTAATCACGCCAGGAAATTAACTGGAGAAATAAATGCGCACATAAGTAAACGTATAACATTGTTGAGCGTGCACTTAAACGCATCTTGCATTGTCAACGCGCAAGAAAATGAAACTCCTTTCAAGCAATCTTACATCTTGATAACCTGTGAAGTAACGCGCTTTTCGCTGCTGTGTAGCCCTGTGGAAAGGGCTCTTGCAACCAGCAGTTAGTTTTGTACGAGGCCTCACGCTCGAGGCGTGAAATTATTCTCCTCGGGCGAAGATTTGTTGCAGCCGCTGTAGCACTACTTAATCGCTCGTTGAAAAAAAAAAAAAAAAAAGTGAACGGGTTTCACCGGTGCGGCAGGAGCGCGCCTGAGACTACAGTCCTCGCTCGGCGTACGAAGGTCAAACAACTTACACACACTACAGTCATGAGAAAAGCTTATACAACGAGCCATCCGACCAATTAAACCGTTCTCCCAAAACCGCAGCGTCTACAATTGCTGCCAGGACCGCTTTCAGGCCTCGGGCAACAAGTTTCCGAACCGAAAGTCCACAGCAACTTTTCCCAAGGTTATACAAGCAAAAAAAAAAAAAAAAAAAAAAAATGCCTAGTTTCGCTTGCCTCAGCTCAGCTCTAGCTCCCCGTTCGGTCAACGGGCTCGTTACGGACTCCTCTCGATCAGACAGCCCGCATTTTGCCCGAAAGTGAGCTGCCCTAGCTGATGAGGGGATCCAACGACTTTGACCTTCCCCCGGCTTATTAAGGCTCCGAGTTATATCTCTACGCTTTCTTTCTTCCGTGTTTAGGCACATAGGCTTAAGAGGGCACACTCTCACCGAAGTTAAACCTTGTGCCCTCGCCTCTGTCCCGTTTACTAATTACGTAACGTTGAGGCGGTAAGATGGGGGAGAAGAGAAGGGGAAGGTAAGACGTTGCGGGTCGCGAGAGGGTAGGCACCAGAGGCTTTGTGCTGCGTACAACGCGAGAGAGCCTAAACGCGGCACGAATTCTCCGCGCCGGGTCACTGTTCTATGCGACTGACCGCTAGGGCACGGTCAAATTTGCCGTAATGCGTCTCGCCGCGCACACCTTCCCCATCCTCCCCTCACACCGACTCTCTTCGTCGACAGTGCTTTCCCTTCTCTGGAACTCGTGTATAGCCATGCGCTACGCAAGCAAGCACCCGGCTCAATTTCCTCGGTCATTCCATCTTGTTCAACGTGTCTGGAGAAGAAGAGGAGGATGAAAAAGATCCTCGAAATGAGCGAGAGAGGGTGAGAGTTGCATATACGCTATACACGCGCTCTCGGCCCTCTTCCGTCTCGTTCATTCTTGATCACCCTGAGTCCTTTCCTTGCTTGCTTGCTTCTTTTGCTGGCCGCCTCTTCCATTTTTCTCTTCTGTTGCTTTCCACTTTCCTGTCGCGGCAGCATCGTTTTCCTAACGGTGCTCGGCGGCGAGTTAGCCCTTATAACTCACACTCCGCCGGAAGGCCGTTACAGCGGCAGCGGCGAATGAAGCACGAGAAGCCGGGCTCCATAACGCCTACGGTCATGGCCGTCAGCTACCAAACACTTGAGCGATAATTGTCGGCGCGGCGCAAAGACCCCAGCGACGACGACCAGAAGGACTAGGAGGAGGTCAGGGAAAGGGATAAAGAAAAATGAACGAAGAGCGTTTTCTCTCTTTCCTTCCTCCTCGTTCTCAGCGGAGTGTGTCCGTGCGTACTTAGGTCGCACCTCACCGTTATGGAAGAAGACCTTGTGTTTAGCTCGGCCAGCAGCCAGAGCCAACGCTACACGCTGCCCTGAGCGACGCACTGTGGTGCGCGCGGAAATCACGCGGAGAGCCTAAATAAAAAAACAACGAGAAAGAAGAACGGACGAAAGGAGAAGCTAGGGCGAGGCTGACAGAGGCGAAGCCGGAGCAATGCGCGCTCATGGACGCGTGCAAGCTTCCTGATTTCCCTTCCTCGGAAGGTGGCGGTGCGTATGATGGTGCTCACTGACGCCAGTATTACCGGTACGCTCGGCGTTGGCTTCTCAAGACGGTACAGCAAGCAAGCAAGCAAGCAAGCAAGCAAGCAAGCAAGCAAGCAAGCAAGCCGGGGCCTTGCGCTGCGCGCTACATAACGGTCCCTGTCAAATCCTCGCTAGTCCCAGTGCGGCCACCAGCATTATGCTGGCACCTCGAGATGCTTGTGAACTGGACATTGGAGCGGCGCTTTGGGAATGGCGCGATACCTGGTGACACCATGCGCGACTAATGAAGCTGCAGACGGCAGCAGCGCGTGCGAGGTGCGATACTGGGGTGCATACGTTCTTACACTGGGCGGGAGCAGTTGTGCACGAGGCGTTTAGAGGAAAGATCGCGCTGTTGCTGTTCAAGGTCGAGGGCAAGGTGACGCGGTCAGGGAAGAGGTGCGCTCCAGCTGAGCGAGACAGACGCCCATGGAAGAAGCGCAGAAAGGTTAAGACCAGCGAACCGATGTGATGCCTCACGGGGAGTAAAGATGAAATGGGAAAGGGGGGGGGGGGGGGGGGGGGGGGGGGAGTAGTACGGTAAGGGCAATCGCACTCGCTGTATGCTTAGGCGGCAGGCCAACGGATGCTCTGTAAGGTACACAGAGATGATTCAGGAAGAAGTAAGCATAGCAGAGAAGAGTAATGATTCAGGAAGACAGATTCAGAAATTGCCTAGGTAAGGTGTCTACAGACTAAAGACAATTACGGCAATGCCAGTAATGTTCAAAAATAGCTTACGATACAGGCAGCGAGGCGTTGGGGGAAGTAACGGAATACAAATGCATAGGGGAGGTAGTGAGCGCAGATAAAAACCCCGAAAGTAAAGTGACTGGGACAGTGTGTTTGGGCGGGAGCGCATTTGGCAAGTATTCTCAGATTATGAATGGTACCTTACCGTTATCCTTCAAGCGGAAAGTATATAACAGCTGTAGCTTACCGACATATTCAACTAAGGAGCAGAAACATGGAGACTAACGAAAAGGGTTCTGCTTAAATTGATGACAATGCAGAGAGCTGTGGAACGGAAATGATGGGTATGCGTGCAAGAGACAGGAAAATATATAAACGAATATGCGAGCAAACGCGGTGTTTTGACATTCCGGTGGAAATCGAGAAGAAATGGACATAGACGGGTCAAGTAATGCAATGGCGAGATGACCGATGGCCTTTCAGGGTAACGGACTGGATTTCAAAACGTCGCAGGCGCAGCAGGGAGCGGCATAAAGTCGGACTGAGTGATGATATTAAGGAAGTTTGCGAGGATAACGTGGCCCCAGCTGGCATAGCACATTGTTAATTTCAGAGGCTTGGAAGTGCCTTTTGCCCCTCAGGGGGCGTAGTCAGGCTAATGATGATACTGATGAAGGTTCTTACGGCGCGCGGGCGCCGGACAGCAGAGATCGGGGATCAACGGGAGATGCAATTGGCCCGCACTGTCATGTGGGTTACACAAAAAAAAAAAAAAAAAAAAGAATTTTGGATGCCTCGCTCAAAGAACTTTCGAAATAATCGTTCATAAACTGCTGCGGTCGTTTCTTCCGTTCTTGTTAGTTGGGTGCTGAAGCAATATGGGGCTGAAACGTGGAGGCTAACCAAGAGAGTTCCACTTAAGTTGAGGACAACCCAAAGGGCTATGGAACGAAAAATGGTAGGGGTAACATTAAGAGATAGAAAGCGTGCAGAGTGGGTCAGAGAAATAACTCAAGTTACCGACATTCTAGTGGAAATTAAGAAAAAGAAATGGGCATGGGCAGGACATGTAGTGCGAAGAGAGGATAACCGATGGTCGCTTAGGGTAACAAACTGGATTCCAAGGGAAAGAAAGCGTACCAGGGGGCGGCAGAAAGTTAGGTGGGCGGACGAGGTTAAGAAGTTCGCAGGGGTGAAGTGGATGCAGCTAGCACAGAACCGGGTTAATTGGAGAAATATGGGAGAGGCTTTCGCCCTGCAGTGGGTATAGTCAGGCTGATGATGATGATGATGATGAAGCAATATGACAAGCTCAGCACCGGTATGCATATAGTTGATCATGTCTGGGGCTCTATATGACAGTTTCTCTATTCTCTAAATTTCGAAAACCTCCTTTCGGAAACACGTGGCCTCAACTACATTCTGCACACCAGAGGTGGTGTTGCTGCCTGCCACCGTGGGGTGATATCAGAGGAGAGTGCACCGTGCAGTATTTCGACTAAAAATCAAAATGGTCGCTATCACCGCCGCGTGCTGGCAGAATGAAGTTTGAAGAAGGAAGCGAAAGAAAGTGTAGCAAGAAAAGACGTGTGTCTCAACAATCCGTCCGCCGAAGATACGACGGCGGCTGCGGCAGCAACAGGTGCATCATCCCCGCTGATGGACCTCCTAGGCGACTCTATAGGTTTTCTGTAAACCTTACTATTTGCGACTGTAACTACTAACAAGCGCCACGCCCCGCCGTGGTGGCGCAGTGGTTACGGCGCTCGACTACTGTTCCCAAGGACGCGGGATCGAATCCCGGCCTCGGCGGCCGCTTTTCGAGGAGGCAAAAAGCTATGCGCCGTGTGCTGTGCGATGTCAGTGCACGTTAAAGAACCCCAGGTGGTCGAAATTTCCGGAGTCCTCCACTACGGCGTCTCTCATAGCCTGAGTCACTTTGGGACGTTAAACCCCACAACCCAGACCCCCTGTAGCAAGCGCCACGGAGGCGTACTACGACTAATAGGGAATTATTGCATCAAGCTTTCTTCGTCATGCGCTTATCAAGTCAATATGTAATCTCTTGTATACAGAGAAAAATAAAGGTAAGAAACGCCTTATTTGTAGCCCTTAGTTTACACAGAAGAAAGGAGACAGTACAGGCAGATATTGCTAAGCGGTGTTGTTTTTTTTTTCGAAGCGGTCAGTATTTGCATTCCTTAAAAAAAATATGAAAACAATTATGCGAAGACTGAATGAAATAAGCCTGAGTAAAGAAGTTTAAGAACGTTAAATTATTATATAAAAAGTATATATATTTCATTTCAGGCATATATTTCAAGTATATAGTTCATTTTTTTTTATTTACGCTGCTGAACCAAGTACTGAGAGAAGCATTAGCTGCGGGTGATCGAGTGCTCTTCTTCTCTTTTTCTTCTTCCTCAGCTGACAAATAAAGCCCCGCTTTAACCAACCCATATGAATGTGCCTTAGTCGCCTATAGGGGTAACCTGAAGACCAGGGTCCTAGCAGGCTGATTCTGACATAACCGTCCCATGTAAAACGAGAGACCCAAGTTGGCAGCTCCTGCCAGTCCGTGTGGCACGTGGGGTGTGGCGTCACAGCGTCACGTGGTTAAGACGTAACTGCGGCCGCGTCACGCGAAGGCTTGAAAGTGCGAGTAGTATTGCTTTCGCAATAAAAATGAAATAAAAGTCGGCTGCGAAAGCACAAGAGAAGGCGGCACGATTTTGTCTTTCTTTAGCGCTTCCTTTCGCATATGAACACTCTCTTCATCTTGTCGGTAAATTATGACCGGATGGAGCTATCACGCCGGCACTTACGTATACGATCTCCAAAATCTATCGTTATGTGTGTCAGCAGTCGGCCATACCTACGTGAGGCGCTTTATCTAGGACTAGTTTGCGCACGTTATCTAGTCGCGTAGGGACGCTGTCAGCGGTGTTCGCGGGCTCGCTTTTTTTTTTTTTTTTTTTGCAACCGGTACCAATCCAGAGCAAGTAGATATTGAAACATCGCCCCTGCTGCACGAACCCGCCTTGCGGATTCTGAAGGCTTAGCGCTTTTTTTGTTTTTTTTTCATGACTCGACGATCGGGAGGAGGTAAATATGGCGCAACCAGTTCCACCCCCGAAGCAGACCTTGGGATACCACTTTTTACATTCTTTGCATTTTTTTTTTTGCCAGGTCCGCGCGGCTGTTAACGTATGGCGACGCGTGCTGCGTGAGCCGTTGTTTCGGGCTCTTGGCTGCCGCCGCCTCGAAGGAAAAGGCACGGCGCTTAGACGAGGTTTCGGCGAAAACGAATGCGACCGGGTCGTGTGGATTCGTTATCCAGGGGAGTTCGTGAAAGCGATAGTGAAGGCTCCCCGCTGCGCGGCGCTCCGAACGAAGCTTAGAGAACCCGTTCCCACGCGATTTGCGCACGCGGCCGTACCTAGAAAGGTCCCGGTGGGGAGCGGATGTGTATATGCTCTTTACACGCACAAAGTGCCGCCGTGGATGGCAAACGCTCTGCGAACGGCTCGAATTCGAGGAATAATATCGAGAAATCTGTGGCTGGTTGTAGGACAGAGTCGTGTGACACGTGACGTTATCGAAAATTATCCGGTTTAACTCTGCCTTGACATGAATAAGATGAATACGCGGTGCTGACTCGTATAGTTCGAGTGTTAGTGCAGTTCGTGAGCCTTCGTGAACCTATTGAAATGACGGTGCCTAGTCCGCGTCATTGTAATGGTAAGCTCGTAAGCTCGTTAATGGTAAAGTCGTCGTGTAGTATGGTATGCAGTATAGAGTACCTTAATTCACACAGGAAAACTTCGAAGGTCCTGCAGACATCCTTGGCGCAGGGGAGAATATAGGGAGCGGGAAGGGGGGGGGGGGGTCAGGAATGCGAAAAGCGGGAGTTTTTTCCTGGTTCCATTTTCCTCTGCTTTGCTACAGGAAACAAAAAAGTGCAGCAGAACTGACCTCAGCATGTTTCACGTCAGATGTGCAGGGTGACAAAAAGTAATAAAAAAGGTAAAGGCAGGGGAAGAAAGAGGCCACAGAATCTACCCATGTAGCGCTTCTCGGGTTTACTTTTAAACTACTAGCAACCGGCCTTTGTTTTTGCGAGGGATTAGTGCCAAATTCTCCAGAAAAGTGGTCGCACATAAGAATGCGGCCATCTCAAACAGGGCACAAGGTCTATCGACGAGCTTAACGGTGCAGAATCCTCCCAAACAAAAGTGCAGCGTGGGCGACACTGCAGGCATACGCTTCCAGTGCCGAAAACGCCGGCTAGACAAGCGAGCAAAAGTATGCACGGATTTCGACCCTCTCTGCAGCAGCAACAGCGACACGAGGAAGAGTAGTAGGCACCGTGAAGCCGCGGTCGCCTTCCGAGACGGGGAGGGTTGTGTGAACTGTGTTGCTCGGGCTCTGTGCTCGCTGCGGGTTGACCGTGACTTCGCGCCACTGCCATGGCCAACGTACGGGGAACTGGTTCAGTGGACACGTGAGAGCGTTCTCCGTTCGTCGTCGGCGAACAGCAATGCCGGTCGAGTACCCTCTCGGCACGCAGCGCTGACAGTAGTCATGCTCAGGAGGGGTTGAGAGAGAGAGAGGAGAGGAGGAATGAGACGGTTCGGTTAGAAACAAAAGAACCATAAAGTAGGGGGGCACTGCTTTTCCTCCGTTAGGCATGAACGAGCAAATCGCTGTTCCGGTGCATCAGACAGACGACGACCACTCCTGCCGGGGTTCCCCTCTTCAACCAACAGCGGAGGTGACTTCAGGTCCAATGCGCGAACACGGCGAGAGACTGACGCAGAAAGAAAGAAAGAAAGAAAGAAAGAAAGAAAGAAAGAAAGAAAGAAAGAAAGAAAGAAAGAAAGAAAGAAAGAAGCAATGGAGCGAGGACGAGTAAGAAATATAAAGGAAATAGAGCCAAAAAGCGCATACCTACTCTAACTGCTGATGCTTGCTGTTGGTCCAGATGCCTCACTGCCTACATCGGCACTGTCGACAAGCACGCCGGATACTGCTGCTTCTGGATGTTGCAGGCCTGCCGGTCCGGTTGTTTCTTGACCCTTTCCTTTCTGTGTGCGTGTGTTTTCTTCAGGTGTACGTAACACACGTTTCGCCTGGCCCGCACCGCGGCCGCATCGCGGAACGGGTGAGGGCGCCGAGGCAGTAGCGAGCTCGAAGCCGGCGGCTCACGAAAGCGTATCAAACGTCCTTCCCAAGAAGCGCTTCTTGGCCAAATCGCTGTTTGGGATCACTGCCCAAGTGCGCTATAAAGGAGCCGACGGATTGACCCTCTCCGCTCCCACTCGGACTGAAGTCCCATATAAACTTCAATATGAGGGTAGCTTCGAGGCGGATAGGGGCGATGAAACGAGCAAAGGATACGGGGGGCAGTAGACACTGAGAAACGCGAATTGAACACACGCGCGGTGTAGAGAGACCGTGGTTCTGAGAGTGTACTCTTGTGTAGCGAGATAGGAGCTGTCGATGCCGTCACGACGATTGTGCGTCTGCGTGCGTGTCTAGGGTACGCATCAGATGAAAAGCTGGTTGGATGCACGTACGTGGTGGAGAGAGTGGAGCGTGTTCGACTTCGGTGGTCTGATCGGTGGTACTTGCGCCTCAAAGCTCACAGGAGTGCTTTGAGGTAGGTACAGCATGTATTTAAAACGGGCAAAGTGAAGCAACCCTACATGCGGCTTTTGCAGCACTTTCACTTCTTACGGATGCTTATGAGAGCGGTTGTGGCTGTGCTGTCGATGTGACGATAAGAGTTTGCGGCTAGATGTGACGATAAGAGTTTGCGCCTAACTTACAGCAGCTCATCTGTTGCCGAAAGCAAATGTCAGTCGATCGAGTATTATCAGTGCCGAAAAAGTTCCTCTATTGCAAATTATGGGCCTATAATTAGACCGAGGATGCGGCTGGAAAGGCAGTCCAAAATGTTTAGGCGATCAAAAAGCACTGTCACTGAGCACAGCACATAAAAGCACATACACCTTCTCGAAAATTTTTCCGCGTATCTAAGTCGGTAATTACATACTAACAGCAGATAGTTTTGCACTTAACCTTTAATTTATTGGGACCAGACAGCAGCCATCGCATTTCAGGTAAATGGGAATGTCGACGTACACAACTGACAAACAAGTGCGGATGATTTTAGGCCTGCGAATCGTATGGCACGAATTGTACGAGCACGATTCTATCGCTGCTTGTGGCAAGGTTGAATCAGAAAAATGGGCGTGGTTTCACATCATTTCGTCGTTATTGAGGTCAAGTTATGTATCCGACTACATTAAGTGACCGAAACGTCCGGAACACTTCGAGCTCATCGTGTACCCTAGGATGCATGCCTTTTTTGCGCCTTTTGTTCTGAAGTGAGGTTATTCAAAGTGCGTGAAAGGTCCGCTGTTTCGAATCAAACCCTTGAACCTGGCCACTATCTCCATCGTATCACAAGCCTCAACTTGCATCATGCATGTGTATTCGAAACTACCTCCACGTGCACTCAATCTGCATTGATGCGCCAACAAGAGCTTTTCCACCGCCACTAAGCAGATGCCATTGAGTGCAGCATGCAGCTTCTACAAACATTGTTAGAGGCGTATGCGTCACTATGCGGGCTTCTAATTTTGTAGCCTCTGAGAATCGTCGGAGGCATATTGAAGGGGCCTTAAATTTCCAAGAATTTAAATGTACCGAGAGTCTGGAACTGGCTGGTAAAATGTGGAACTTTTATTTTATTTTTCTGATAGCATTCGAAATTGTGAAGTAATAGCTCAGTTTTCGCCTGGTATTTGACGCTACGATGACGTCATTTGTGGAAGCAGCACACATTTGTAACACAGAAGCGTTCTCGAAGCAAGGAAACCAGCGCCAGCGAAGCTAAAGCCCGGCGCAGTTCGGTGGCATCGGAAGAAGCTAACGAAAGGAGATGCGGGCATAGGTCGCGAACATTTGAAAGCTAAGCAACTAGGCCAGCACCACTATACTCTGCACTTCTTTGACGAAGCGAGGAGAAGCGTCAAGGTTGTAGCTCTGTTTATCGGTGTTTATGTTGCCATTTTAAATTGTAGCTCAAAAACTCGTGGCATGCTTTACGAACAGCGTTTATAGTTTCAAATCATTTATCTTGCCGAATTCCAAACAACAACAAATGTTTCCGCTCTGCTTTAAATAAGAATTCCATCACTGGTCATGGCTGTGATAACGGCAAATCGTTTCTCAGGATAGCCTGTGGGACAGTGCGCTCAAAAATTCACGGAGAACTTTGCAACGTTGTGTAATGAAAAGAAAAAAGCAAAATAAAAGCAAAATACACAGAAAAGGAGTGTAGAGATCTGAGTTAGTTCCAGCTAGTTGAACTCCTCATAGTTGAAAAATAAAATTCACAAAGGTTGACACGACCTGCGTCGACAGGAGTTTATAAATATGAAACGTCGATAAGTTTAAAAACAAAATGCTACCTTTCATATACACCCATCCTCATCCATGCCTCTCCGTGCACGTCCTGGCACTGTTGAACCTTTTCAAGGATGTTCCTTTGAATATGCGTAAATCTTAAGGTAATTGCACGTTCTTTACGCACCACATAGAGACATGCACGACTAGGTAGCCGCGCAGGTATTCACAATGTGTCCAGCATCTCTTCATAAAACCACTTGTTTTTATATTAAGAGCACTTAAATGCCGATCAACCTCACTTTGCAACTCGGCTTATAAAATGAAGTCACATCTCGGCACCTCTTATCTGGCTCGGTGGAAAAGAAGCACTTCCACTAAGGTGACAACCCGCATTGTTTCGCTCCACGACGCTTAATGTCTTTCTCACTGCAAAATGTGCTGGCTAGCAGGAAATGGAGGGCGACAGGACAGGGCGAGGAGGAGGAGGATGGGAGGTTGACAGTTATGTCCAAACGTTTTTTTTTTGTATTCGTTTCTAGTTTTGAGTCCGTCCGCTCACAGTTGTCTTGCCTGTACCCGGCACGAAAGTCACGAGAAAGCAAGCCACTGGAGACGCAGGTAGGGAACTCACAGGAGGTGAAAAAGAGGTGTCAAGAAAGGCCATTGGTCTCCGAATTCAATTTACCGCGACGCTTCCCAACAGCGGGGGATGACCGCATACATGGCGGAAGCGAACTGGCGTAAGTCCGGAGGAGTGGACGCCACGCTTACGAAGCCATCTCCGCGCTCACATATGAATATACATGGGCGTGAGCAGCAGCGACAGCAGCAGCAACAACCTAGACAATAAAGGCCCTCCGAAGAAAACGTACGTGCAGCGACTTCCGCAACAACGAAGTCCGCTCCAGCGTAGCGCTGACGCATCTTGCGGTCAACGGGAGTGGGCACTTCCGTCGTGCCATCTGTCACCTCTCGGGTAATTAAACATGGCTCTGGTACGCACGGCGCATTGTTGCTTTCGACTCCAAACTGTGGTATAGGTGCGAAGAGAACGGAAAACAATCGCCGGAGAAAACGTCGACGATGCCTGTTTGTGCTACCTCAAAAGTGGGAATGATGAACGCTAGGTGTCGCTTCCTTGCCCCTTTCCACACGCGGTACGCAAGTTCCTCTCGCTCTCTACCGTTAATTGGAACTGCACCGTAATTACAAACTACGTAATGGACCGAATAAATTGTTGAAAAGCACAATTCAAGATGAGAGCTGAACGCACCAGCGCCTGCTCCGGGAGCAGCAGCTCCTTTGGGATGCTTAACCCTTTCGGTGTCGGGCGTCGCCTTTCCCAGCGAGCGATAATACGCGGCCTGCTGGGCAAATTACGGTTGCCCCTTCTTAAGCGCTCGAGGTCAACGAACGCCGGAAACCCTTCGGTGTCAAAGTTGGTGGTGTAATCGAGGCTAGGCCGGAATCTTTTAATGCCTTAAAATGAACTGCTTAAAAGCTGGCGCCCTGCTTCAACGCGGAGTAGTAAGTACGCGGACCATCAAGCGCTGCCTCTGTATTGAGTGGTTAATGCCTAAACTAGCCCTGGCTGAACGAATGCAGTAAGGAATCTAAGTGCTAACATGATAGCCCCAAGGATCTAAGGTCTTCAGTTTATAGAAGGCCAAAGAAAGCCTCAACAGGAATCAGGAGTGCGTTCAGCCAGACACTGTGATTACGGAAAAAGTTAACATCTTTGAACGCAGTTTCATGATGCTGGTAGCTACGGATACACATAAGGCACAAGTGAAAACTCGAATCGAGGTGTTGCTTTGAAGCTCGGCTTCCAAGCTTGTTACCAATTTTGTCACAGTTTACCAATGGTAGCTCTACAGAAGACCTCCGAAGTAAAGAATGCGAGCATCATATGCCCTCACTTAAAAGCGCCGAGTTCATTTGGTAGCAAATAGAATTGTACTCAGATGAGTTTGGTGAATCACGAGGGGCACGTACACCGGAGAAGAAGCAGGAAGATGGAGGGGGCCATGTGCATTCAAATTAGAGTCCTCTTGGCACAACATATCTTCGACGATCAGAGTGAATAAATATATGTATAAAGGAATGCGACTTTGACTGTATAAAGCTCGAAAGGGCAGGGAAAACGTTTTCATGCATATGCAGGTTCTGAGCAGGATTCGGACGCAAGTGTTGATAGGAATCACTTTGAGAGCGCTTAAAACTGCAAGCTAGGATCATCACGTTTGCAGTGCTTTTGAGGGTGCAGATGACCCAACTACTAAGTAGGGCAAGCGCATACCACAATTTGCTCACCTCCGCCTTTTCGTCCACGCGTTGAGTCTTTGCGTCGGTATGCGTGACAATCGCTTCTCAATTACGTCGCTGGAAGCGGAAGTAATGCAGATACAGTGTATCATCGTCTGCTACAGTACGCCGAACAAAATCCTCGGCAGGTAGGCTTTTAACAACAAGATGCGTGCGAAGAGTACTATGTGTGCCCTATGCGACCTATTGAACGGCCGCGTCGCTGGAGTGCTTGCAGATCTGTTCAGTTAAATCCTTTTGATTCATATTTATATTTATTTAAATTGGTGTTGCCTGAACTTCATCCACAAAGTTCAGTACACCTAATTCTCCCCCCCCCCCCCCCCTTGCCCTGAAAAGGCATATGTGCCTATTAATTATCTCATAAGTGCAGTCTTAAGAGGTGGCCTGAATAAAGGGGTTCAACTTCATTACGCTAGCCCGTGGCTTACGGCCTCTCACTGTCTCTCAGCACTGTTTGCACTGATGGCCGCGACTGCTGTTCTTCGTACCCATTGAAAGTGCAGGGCGAGCGTTGAACGATCTTTCGTGATCTACAAGCATTGGCACGCTGTATCTTACGTTCGTTTTCTTGTATACACATTTTTTGCTCCTCGGGCAGAATAGACGTTGAGGGAAACGCCGCAGCTTCCGGGGCACTCGTCTCTGCTTTCTAATGAAGCAGCCCCGGCAGTTCGGTGACCCGCCGGCTCTGAACGGGAGTCGAGGGGTCGCCTGCTCTCGTACTCATCGACGCGGATGCCACCAGTGGTGCCGTTGCCGGTGTTACGCGGAACGGTCTCGCCCGGGGAGTCGTGAGCGTCTTTTTGTTTGATGCTTGGCATAGAGTGAAGGCGGAGCTAGCAAGCCCGTTGCGCCGACAGAAAGCGAGTAAGCCGTATTGAATGTATTTTGATGTGGTAAGGAGGAGTTCGTGCACATTTGAATTTGGCTAAGTAATGAATGTTTGCATTATAGCACTACCCCTTGTCCTTCAAAAAAAATTTCAAAACAAAGAAAAAAAATTATATATATACTTTTAAACACACACACACACACACACACACACACACACACACACACACACACACACACACACACACACACACACACACACACACACACACACACACACACACACACACACACACACACACACACACACACACACACACACACACACACACACACACACACACACACACACACACACACACACACACACACACACACACACACACACACACACACACACACACACACACACACACACACACACACACACACACACACACACACACACACACACACACACACACACACACACACACACACACACACACACACACACACACACACACACACACACACACACACACACACACACACCAAAAACTACTTAGTTTATGATTAGTGCCCTCTACAAAATGGGGCACCGCGGCTGGTCACATTATTTTGTCTTTTTTTTTTTATGGCACTGTTAGATATCTCAACGTGAGCGCAGAACGAACTTCACGAGAAAGAATTTGTTATTAATCAACAGATTAGACGATTCCCATTAATATATTCTTCGCAATACCTTATAATATTCCACAGTTGGCCAAAAATGACCGCAAAAAAGAAATACTCACAATCCTGTACTTCATAAGCTATCAGAAGAGTTCGTTATAAAGTGAATTGACAGCAGTGACGCGCACTCCCCCACCAATTCACATCCTCACGTACTTCTCTAAACATCTGAGCGGACGTACAAATTTGGCCAGAAAGTGGTCCTTATAATCGGCCACACTCTTGGAATACCAAGTCACCGAGTGCTCGAACCGCTGGGGTTTAAAAGAGAACGAGAGTGCAAGCACCGGAAAATCAGTATGGTTAACATTCGTAAGGTTAACATCTTTGCCTTACCTCTTCCTTTCTCACAAAGTGCGGGATAAAGGTATTTACTGAGCCTAACGAAGTGGAAGTCAGGGTAATGAAACCGATAAAGTGTGCAAAAGCATTTTTAACAACGAGTTCCACGTGTTTCTGATAACTGTCTACATAGAGGGCGGTGGAAACGTCTTTCGCCGTAAATTGGTTGGTGCCTTAGATGGAGAGGCACGACATCTATTACGGCAAAAGAGTCGTCGAGGACCTTTTGAAAATCAAAGGAGAAAGGGTATAAAAAATGATATGCAGAAAATAACACAACGTTCGGCGGTTTCGAAAACAGAACACCAGTTTGCACTTGCCCGCGAAGTGTTGGAACTCATCACGAGAATGAGAGAACTCAAGGAGAATAAAAATTGGGTGGAAAATATTTCGCAGCTGCTCTCAGGTAGTTGACATGAAAGCTTGCCAGAATTATCCGAGAGGAAAGCGTGAAAAAGTAATTATTACCTAGCGGTACTCACTTATGGGGCAGAAACGATGACGCTGACGGAAATAGTAGAGCTTAATGTGGGGCTAAAGCAGTGAGTCAGGGAAAAATAAATGAAACGGAAATGACAGCAGTATGCGTCAGGGAATAAACGCTAGTTAATGATAATAAATAAAGGAAAAAAAAAAGGGCTTGACAGGACTTGTGCAGGGTTTGTGCAAGATAACTGATAACCGACCTTATTGTTGCTGATCTATAGACAGCCACACACAAAAAAAGAGTTGTGGCATTCTGTCTCAGTTACATGTGACCAGATGTAAATTTTCATTCCTTATTTCGACTATTTTATGTGTTACGAAGAGCGGTATTTGTGTTAAAATTGAATATTTGTTCATCCATTGCTATGCTCATTTTGTTGCATTGCTTGTTCCTGGTGGTTAACTTTTTATAAATATGGGGTCGGCTTTTGTAGTGTTATAACTAGGTTACGTTGCTGCTTCTTGCATAGTTGACGTGAACTGCGCTCTAGATAATTTGCACCATTTTAGAATTGCCTCATAGGTTGCACATTTTAGGAACATATTATAAATATAGTTTTAATTGTCAAGCAGTTCATACTTGCTTTTTATCTATATGCATCGTCATTGCATTTTGTTTCCGTTTACGTACCGTTATTTGCAAACTTTAAATTCGCTGTCAAAAGCTACCTATTGTGTTCCTGCTTTGCTGAGTTATATCGCGATCTGCCAAGTGATAAGATACCTTGGCCTTGACAAGCTGTTCAAACAACTTTTAGCCGATAGGAGGATGTTTTCTGGGCAAATAAAGAAATGAAATGAAAAATACTAATACTGTCTCCATTTATTTTAAACAAATTACGCTTTTTTTTTTCTCAGGGAGGAGGTAGCTTGTGGAGCTACGACCTTAGTTTTTTTTTTCTTTGTCTACTTTATCTTTGTGATGAACAGCAAAGAAAGTATTATTGCTATTATTTTTCGAATGGAAGCAAGTGTAGCATTTGGAATCAGGAAGTCAGGGGGGGGGGGGGGGGGGACGAGATTCGGAAGTTCGCGTGAATGATGTGGCCGCAGGCTCGCCGCTGGCACAAGAACGGGCTAATTAGACAAATATGCAATAGGCCCTTATCCTACAGTGGACGTAGTCATGCTGCTGCTGACAGTGAAAGCGCCATCGTGACGATGGAGATGTTGACTCCCGTTGGTCCAAAAGCGGGCCGTGGATCCGAATAATGTTGGCAATTGCAAGCGAGAAAAACAGTCCCTGCTTACACGGCGTTCGATGACGTTGATAGCAGCTCCGGGTATAAATGGACGTAGGCACCGCGGCTCACGTTTGGTGCTCCGTCTGTTGCCGCCGCCAACCGCACTTTTGGCGCATTAGGCTCCTCCGACAGTTGCTGCGTGCTTTCCTAATGAACGTCGGCAATAACTCTTCCTTCTACGAAGCCGTGCGTGAAGGGTTGTTTGGGAAGGCGGTAGTAGAAGTGGAAGAGAGAGAGGGAAGAGATGGTAGGGGGTAGCGAGAAAGGCTGTACTATTGGAGAGGTGAAATTAGCGGTTGCCACCATCAGCAGTGGAATAGTAAGGGGAGAACGTGCATAGGCAAACAGCACCGTTTGCCGCCACTCGGAAGCCTGTTTCAGAACTGAGTATATCCGATTCAATCTGCCGGAAACACGCGAAGCTGAGATGACAAATGGCAGTTGAGCTGGCTTGGAGAGGTATTTAATACTGCGATGTAGCAGCCAGGAGAAAATTCTTAAATACCAAGAGAGAGAAAGCTTTCGCGGGATGTCTGATATTTTTGTTCACTCACTTTCTTTTGCTGAACTACACGGCAGACAAAAAATAAGAGAAGCACGACCAGATAGACGCCGAGTCTGTTTGACTCGCGCATGCCGCTAACTTTCGCTCCCTATGAAGGAGTAAGGCATTCGCTTAATTCGTGCTCCCATTTGTTGGTCGGCGGTTTTGAAGTGAGACAGAAATTACGTCTACCAAAAATACGGAGCACTCAGACCAGAAGAAATGACCACTAAAGAGGACTGAACTTTACTCTGTCACGCATCAATAATTCCTATATAGGATGTGCAGCTGATTAATGAAACACGGCACACAAAAGGTAGAATCAAAGTAGGTGGTAATTTTATTTTGCTGCAGTAGAGGTATGTTTTAGAACAAGTACGTGCAGCTTGAAAGGACTAGGGACTAGTTGTTAGAATACATGTTCTCCTTCGAATGGTGATGTTTAAATTCCAGGAAATCGAATTACAGAGGCGGTATTGATAATTTTCACAAACGTAAGCCCGAACAAAATTTTTCTACGTTTTGACTGTAGCTCTTTCAAAAGCCAATAACTGTTTGTATTGGCGAGGTTCTCCAACAGCAGACAAAGCCAGTGGAAACGTCTATAGGGTATTTATAAGCAAATGTTACGCTTTGTCGCGCAGTTTATTCACTGCTCTGCTAATTACTCAGAATGCGACCAAATTATCACAATTTTTCATATAACTATACGCGTCATTATTCTCAAGCACGAGTTCTTAATAAATGTGCCATTTCACTGGGTATGAAAATAATTGAGTTGACAACGTTTTAGCAGAAATCAGGACTATAAATTAGACATATGCGGTACAAGCGATACAGAAAACAAATAGCCTCTGGGTTATCAGATATTGGATTCCGACAGATGGAAGCTATAGCAAATGAATGCGGTGAGCCAAACGAGGAAATGAGATTAAGATATTTGCCAGCAATGTAATAGCGGCGGATTCCGGATCAGGGGGACGAATCGAAGATTAATGAGCAGGGCCCTTATCTATACTATAGGCATAATTCCGGCGTTGAAGAGGATATAATGCAGTCTTACAGAGCAGTAACAGAGAAGGCCCGTTAATTCTTAATTCGAGTCAACACAGCGGGGTGCTGAACCGTTGCCGGAGTTCTTCCAGTAGAATAAATCAGGCAACGTGCAGTGGCTTGCCCTGACGATTAACCGCGGAAGGAGAGCTAAGGGGGTAAGAGCTAGCCGTGCCTCGTGGACTTCATTAAGAGACGGCTTCTTGCGGGTCGCGCCCGCTCTCTTGATTCCTGCTTCTTGAAGAGTAGGAAGCGTCAGTGCGAATGCATTGTTTTTAGTTTTCTATTTCCTTTCTGCATTCCCTAATGGACGCGCTTTCTGCCGCGGCGCAACACAGCAGCGGCGACTCGAGACGACGCAGGAACCATGCACGCGGAGTCTTCATCGTCGCCGGGTCGGCTCAGCTGCGGTGGATGACCTCTTCAGAAACTTTTCTGCCCCGTTAGTAAGAGGAGGAGGGGGAACGCATGCAGCGTCCGGCGAAAGTGAGTTTAACGAGCGCTCCAAAGTGACCCCATACTTTAGCATTAGCCAAACGGACGAGCAGGGAAGCCCGCTTCAAAACCTTGAACAGTGAAAGGAATTGCAGCAGCGACCTCGAAGAGCCTTAGCTCGGAGGAGATGATCTACCGCACACGCGGGCGGGCCTTATACGTATATATATATATATAGCGAGATTCTCAAAAGGTCCCTGCAGGACATACAGCGGAGCAGCTCTTAAGGAGCGCGCCCGGCCAAAAATGTGCACGGCTACTACGGACGAAGCCTGCTGTGGAGTATTGGAGATGATATAAAGAAACGAAATGCAAAAATAGAAATTTCCCGCTTGTCCAAAGCGGCGCGGTTCATCGGCGTGTTTTCTAATGTAATCCGACGCTAATCCCTATCCTTCACTTTCTCCGGTCTATAGCTGGCCGAACGCGGCAACCCTCCTTTACCGCTTCTCTCCCAGCGGGGTGCGGTAAAGAGACCCCATGGCTGACCCGCACAGCCTCGCAGACCGCTACGCAGGAACCAGCGGTCGCGCAGCGGGGGTGCCAACGGAAACTCTAATCGGGACCGCTCCAGGCGCACGGCTTGGATCGACAGTCATCAGGCAGTGCCAGGACGCGTTGTGCGCAGCCCGGCACACTGCAATGCACGCGCCAGCGGCGCCGTAATGGAACGCAGCGAGAAGCCGATCGGTATGAGAAGGAATACACAAGATGGAGAAGGGGGAGGAGTATCTATGTGACGTTATTAGCCGTGCTTGAGCGCCATGTTGTGAGGCAGAGAGCGTCTAGGTTTTCCGCGCGGTTATCGATACATAAAGCTACAGAAAGCACGAGTCTCGACTGCTCTCTGGTTCAATGTCTGTTCCTGCCTGCGTCGGCAGCCACTTAAAGCAGAGAGGGGCTAGATGACTATAAAAGCCATCCGAATGGAATCGACTGCCAAGCCAAGTTGTGAATGCACAATCTCGAGAACAATTTTCCATCCATCTCGCTAAATATTTAAAGAAATCGATTACATAAATATAATCTTTAGTACCTGTATTTTATTCTTCACCTGTATTTTATGACTGTATTTTGTTGACGAAGTTTTGTTGATTCTACTTCATTGACTGCATTTCTGTTCCTGCTGGTCTGCGTTTGCCTCAAATTTGATGTTGTGCCCACTTCTATCTTGGTCCAGGCTGGACCGATAGTATGTATAAATAAATAAATAATTTAGTCTTAACATATGGGCAGGGAATGAGCTAGCGAAAAGAGCTGAGCTTTGTATAGCGTTTGTCACAGGAAGAGAGGGAGGGAGGGAGGGAGGGAGGGAGGGAGGGAGGGAGGGAGGGCCGTAGAGAATCCGCGTGTCCGTAGACAAGCCCAAGTTCTTGAGCCAGGGGGACGAAGAAGGTAGATTAAAGAAAAACTAAAGAAACAAGAACACAACGCATCCGCGTTCGATATGTGGCGCAAGCTGGGCCTGTTGTATACGTGCACGCCACGATATTCTTGCGAGGATCAAAGAAGGTGCTTTAGCAGCCGGTTATACCATGGGGTGGAACGCACTGTTTATAGCTGGGACGTCCGGCGAGTGCCTGCCTACCGACTGGTTACGTTGTGTGCGAAAGCAACGTAAATATAATTTAGTAGCGTCTGGGCTCGGGAGCGCGCGGATGATTTAACTCGATACCGTCCCCACCCCACGCGAGCTTCGGTAAACGAGAGTTGTCCATACATTATCGCATGCTGTTGACTCAAATACGAGGCGAGGGTTTTTACGGCCGCCGACAATTATGGCCTCCCTTAGACACGCAAAACACGAGGTGGGTCTTGAGTTCGTTTGAATATATAGTTGCGCGAGTTTAGAAGAGAGGCTGTTTTTGCGACTACCCATGAGTGAACGGAAGAGCAATAAATGCTTAGCGCTCGTCTGCACCTGTAATAACGCACATGTACGGGCAGTGGATACTGGTATCGAAATCACCTCATCGACCATGCATTACTTCATTTTTTTTCTTGAACAGATGTTTTGTACTGATACTATCAATGCGCTCACACAGGGCGTTCGACTTCATAATCATCATCATCTTCATCATCATCAGCCTGACTATACCAACTGCAGGACGAAGGCTTCTCCCATATTTCTCTAATTAACCCGGTTCTGTGCTAGCTGCATCCACTTGACCCCTGCGAACTTCTTAACCTCATCCGCCCACCTAACTTTTTGCCGCCCCCTGCTACGCTTTCCTTCCCTTGGAATCCAGTTTGTTAACCTAAGCGACCATCGGTTATCCTCTCTTCGCACTACATGTCCTGCTCATGTCCATTTCTTCTTCTTAATTTTCGACAGATTGTCGGTAACTTAACTGTCGGTTCGTCTTAACTTGAGACAGGGATTTTGAAAAAAAAAAAAAATGGTTCACTGCAGCCGGTTGAAGCCAATGGCATGGTGTCTGGCTTCATGTTGCGCTCCTCCGATCATTTGTATTTAAATGAAGGTAATTCATTAAGTAAATAATGCAAAACTTTTACGGCTAGTCTAAAACCAAATACATTGAATTAAGTTTTTATAAGGAGGTAGCAACCATCAACCAATCAATCAATCTATTTTTATCAACCAATTCACCTCTTACGTAGTCGTGTTTATAAACAAGGCTTGCGCTACTTCATGGCAAGGATGCCACACCTGTTTTGAATCAACGAAGTATGCGCCTGCGTCTTCTCAAAATGAGTTGCGGATGCCGGTGTTAGCACAGTCCTGACACTGTAGAGCATCGGAACATTCGGTATGTAGAAAGGGCTGGATGTGGGTAAGCGATGGGCAGGCCGCTTACAGCAAACGGAGGAGGAGGTTTCATGCAGTTATTATCCCAACAAAGGAGGAAAAAAAAAAACGAAGAAAAAGCACTGAGGTCGTGTAATTCAAGGAAGGCTCCATTTTATTTATTTGAATCACTGTATATCCCGTCGAAATCACCGACACCTGTTTTATAGGGTACGGTCAGCGAGGAAGTTCCTCGTGTTCAGAATGCTGCTGCGAGCGTAGACACAATATTTTTTCATATTTCGCCGGCATTATTCATTCAGTGTTGGAAAAGCGAACACGTATGAGGTAAGCACGTTGGTAGAAAAAAACTGCATCGGTTGTTGCTTAACGCCCTCCGAAAATCTACTCAATCGCACTTGTATCTAAACGGCATTTTCCATAAATCATCATATCTAACTAAAGAAATTAGAATAAAAAATTCTGAAAGCACTGTTAAATCTACACTGCTGAAATGCGAAAGCCTGAGCGTTGCTGCTGCAGAGGGTGCACAACGTTTTTTCTCATTATCATTATCAACTAAATGTATCGTCATTATCACTGCGATTGTCATTATTGACATTATCACTAATTGCAGCGTTATTATCATCGCTACAACCATCTTCACGGCAGATAAGCAGTAGTATGATATGCATTCACGATCCCGAGTGTGGCATACAGTCAAACGTGTTCATGTCTCAAGTTATTTTATGTTATTTATTTTTATATTATTCTATTATTTTTTTATTTTTATTAGTTATTTTATTGTTTACGGTAGTTTTCCCATGCAATAAAGAACAAAAAAGTCCCGGGCGTGGCATGGTTGGTTAAAGCATTCGGCTGTAGATCCGAAGTATCGAGGTTCGATTCCACGTTTAGAAAGGATTTTTATTTTTACGATGACGTCATCATGCTGTCATTTGATTGGCAGCTATAGTGTGACCGGGCGAATGTCGTCAGTAGGACCCATTAAAGGCTTCCGTCTGAATATAAAAAAAATTCTCCGAGGATTGCTTGATTCTGCGTAGGTGTTTGTCAAAGCTGGATATTGCTGTGGCGCCGGCACTATAGCTTCCACATGCGCGGGTCGACCGGCGGTGTCATTCTAAGGCGGCGCTATACAGTTTCGGCAATTTTCACAGAGGAACGTTTTCGGCGCCGGCGCTGAGCTTGCACATCCTGCAAGGTCGACTGACCTATCTACAGCGGCAGAGAGACTCGTACCCGCCCTATGTTCTGGGGTGCATGTAGTTGTGGACTACGGAGACAAGCCCCGTCCTCTTGCGTACCACTACCAGGACTGCAATAAATGCCCTTGCAAATTCGATGTGAAGGATATGACGTCGAGATTCGGCGAATCATTTCGATGTACTATTCACCTGCGCTATAATCTCTAAGCAGGGCTCGTATTCCGGGTTTGCGTCGTTATCGAAAGTGTCGCTATCTCACCGACCTCGAGTCATATGATTGGTGGAAACGCCGGAGCATGATGTTGCCACCTTTTCCGGTTCCGTAGTGGCAACAACTGGTTCCGGCGTTTCGACCAATCAGATGACTTGAGGTCACGTGAGATAGCGACACTTCGATAATGACGCAAACTCGGAATACGGGCCGAATGTGTTAACCATCGGCCAAACACTTCTCTTACAGCATCGAGCTGTGTTTTTCTTTCTACTGCAGTATCTGCAAAGTTCATGTAGGCCTGTTGACAAAAAAGGGAGGGATCAAAGGATGGTTTAATTTTTTGTAACTAGTTAAAACTGCTGGTTTGTGAATCAATGAATAGTTAAGTGAATATTTGAGGAGTTGATGCTGAGTAGTTGATGAGTTGAAGTTGAGTATTTGAAGGCTGTGGTAAGACTTTGAATCACTGAAATACGATGAGTGTTACACACCTTTAAGTGAATGCTCGCATTGTAAGTCGCCGTCGACGAACGCCCGACGTTGTGAAGGATGCGGTGACTGCTTCGGGATCGATCAGCTGATAGCTTTTCAAGAAAAGCCAGGAAAACAAAAACGACAAGGACAAGAGTGGATAACGGACAACTACAGTGACGTCACACAACCAAATTGTTTAGCGACAGGAGTAAGTATGTTTATCCAATCTAGACATGCGCAAGCGGGAAGGGAAGCACAGGAAAACACTAAAAAATCGCAAACATGAATGTGTGATCACCGATAATGACGATTCAGAAAGGCAACTTCTCGCTGACACACTCCTTTTAACCCGTGCAGACATGAAAAGATTCAGACACTTCTAGTGTTAGCCTGTGTATGCGCATGTCCAGATAGTATAAATGTACTTCTTTCCGTCACTAAACATTTAATTTGAGAGACAATGTGGTGTTTGCCCGTTATTCGCTCCGGCTCTTAGTTTTTTGCTTTGGGTTTTCTAAAATGAACCCAGTCCAACTAGACCAGTTCGCCGTGCTCTGTAGGGAACTCTAAAGTCTTTAATAAATACAGTGTTCCTTGATCGAAGTTTTTTTTATCAAAAGACTCGGGACAGGACCTGCAGGGCCTCATGATCTTGATTAGGAATTAATTACGCTTGGTGACCACAGAACTGGTTAGGTGGGTGAGAGCATCCATCACACATAGCGGAGTTTCTGGATAGGAGGAAATAAGAAGAAAGGGTTGATGGGTCCGGCTCGTAGGTGGTAGATATCAGTGCGTGTGTGCTTGTGTGTGTGTGTGTGTGTGTGTGTGTGTGTGTGTGTGTGTGTGTGTGTGTGTGTGTGTGTGTGTGTGTGTGTGTGTGTGTGTGTGTGTGTGTGTGTGTGTGTGCGCGTGGGTAGTGGGGCTTGCGGACCCCTCCATGGACGATCCAAACTGAGGAAAGAGCTATGAACAGCAAACACTATAAAAAGCATTGAGAGTGAAACAACGCGAGGAAGCAAAGAATGTCTTCCGTAACGAACTAGCGTTTTCGGACTACAGTACAGCGTTGCTGCAACGTCAAAACGAAAACAACAGACAAAAAGGAAGGTGAAATCTTACACATGCTCTTAACGGTTATGTATCATTGCACGGGGCAAGCTTCGAAGATATTTCTAAAAAAGCGGCCTGGAGAAACCGCAAGAGCGTTTTCTAGAATTCCTGACTCTTCCGCTACTCTCCGTGCGTCGTGCGGTCCAAAGTCAACGAACGACCTCACACAGCTCGTGCGTCACCTGCGCGGCTTCTCCAGCGCGCATTCCTCGTAACAAGCCAGTGGATAATAAAAGGCCGTGCGAGACACAGGCACCTCGTGTTCCCTCACTGCGTCTCACTCTTTCTCTACGTTCGCTCTCGTGCAAGCCACGAAACCAAGGAAAGCCTTGTAAAGCCTACTGCGCCCGCTGGTCGCGCAGGCAGCGCACATATATCGTCCTCACTGGGTGGTGTGTGTTTGTGAGTGTGTGCTCTATGCACACAAAAAAGTCTAGCCCCTTAGAAGCCAGAGATCCTTGCGCTCTCTTCAGAGCGCGCCTCGAGCCGGCACTGGCTTGGAGTTATTCCTTTTCCTGTCCTTAGAAGAGACCGGAGAAACCGACCGCTCGCTCTTTACATTTTTTTTTTTGTCGCTTTCTGAACTGCGTACCTCTGTAGATAGGCGCGAGACATTTTTCGCACCGGCACTTTCCTTTCCTCTGGAAACCGGGGTTCTTTTCATTTTCGTGCGGGGATATTTTGGATGATTTGTTTGGAAGTTTGTCACCTGATGACCTTAAGCGCACGATCTCTTACATTACACCGATTTTTGTGATTATCTGTAGGCTGCGGAATGCCTGGAAGATTCTCTCCTACAGGATATAAGAAGAAGCGCAACCGAAACATAAAATAAAAAAAAAATGAAGAAATTTACTGAGGTTTACTACGAAAACAAAAAAAGAAATTGGTAAGGTTTTAACGTATAGAAACAGAATAGGACATGCGAAAGCTTTTGTATGTAGATGGAAGTTAATAGAGGTGACGACGCGCGATGAACAGTGCGAGACTGTGTTGATGCTCAATTCGAGAGTGTGTTGATGAACAGTGCGAGAGTTCGTTGTTGACAGTACAAGGGTGTGTTGATGCACAGTGAGTATGTGTGTTGAATGTTGATGAACAGTGGGAGAGTCGCTGATCACAGTAAGAGAGCGTGTTGACGCGGAGTGCAAGTGTGTTGACAAATAGTGTAAGGGTGTGTCAATGAACAGCGCGAGAGTGTGCTGATGCACAGTGCAATGGTGGGTTAATACACAGTGCGCGAGTGTGTTGGTACGCAATTCGAGAGTGCGCTTATGCACAGTGCGAGAGAGTGGCGACTGATACGGCGTTCCATACTCGCTTCCCGCAGGAAATTTGTGGGCTCCGCTCCAAAAAGTTTCTTTTTAGTGCGAAAGCACTACAAGCGGACATACAAATATCAGACTATTTTACTAGGCTCTGTCTGGGGTTTACCCTGGTTAGACCAACCCATGGAAAAGAGATTTGAATTACCCGATCTAGGAGACAAGCACTTTGACACTCCGATCTGGTGCACCAGTGAGAAGCAAGTCTAAAGCAAGGTTATTGTTCGGCTCTACCGATCGTGTAAGGGCGCATTAATAACTGTTTCAGCACAGACAACTGGAAAGGAAGGCTACGAGATAGGTAAAGGCTTCCACGTGCGGAGAGTGCGTAAGAATTTTTTCATTATTGACTATCACTGACTAGCATCACTCACCAGTGCTACTAATTAATGCTCACTAATTAGTCAATATACAAGAGCACTTCTGTGCATTCAATTAGGGGACACAATGGGCCAATTTATTTTTATTGATGACAGGAGGGGGGGGAGGTCACCTAAATTTGGAAGTGACGACTGAGTTGGCCCAAGTCAAATTAGGTTGGACATGAATTTTGGTAAATTCGGGCGACGCCTAATTTTAGGAATCTGGTGGGCGCAATTCCGGGGGAGGCCCACCTAATTCGGACGTCAGCAGTGTGATGGCTACAGTAAAATTAGTCTATGTACCAAGTACTACTACTTAATTAGCTCCTTACTGAGCCTATCGGTGCGCAGACCCCTTCTGCGGTATCATCCTATTAACGGTTACGCATTAAAAACCCAATCTCGGGCGAAGAAAAGGCGCAGCAACTTAAAGCAGGACAAAAAGGGCCACTATGTGGGGAAAGTTCTAATGGGTCTAATAAAATATTGTTTTGATATTGGCCAATATATTAAGAGCCGCAATTTATATAGGCCATGTCGACGCTTGGCGCGTATTCTTGTGGAAGAAAAATTGACCTAGAAGCGATATGGGCACAGGAAACGCGGTAACTAGCGGTAACTAGTTGTTAGTTACCACTCGTCCTGTCCACATTTTGGTCTTACATTCCGTCCGAAGTAGTGGTTCTTTCCTCCTGTACAACACGTCTGACCATCGTGCCCAAATGTTCCTCTTGTTTAACACGTATCCTTGCAGGCAGTTGACGCAGTGAATCTCACAGGAGAGCTAAATGTAACACACAATGGAGACAGTGATGATTCTTCAGGTCCTTGACACCCCGGTTTTGTACCTCTGTTATATGGCCCTCAATTTGGTACTGTGGTTTCGCGCTATCCGTGCCCATAATAATTCCCTTAAGTTCATCTCCTAACTCTGTCTTGGAGCTCTCTGATTGACATTTTCTTTTCTTTACGTTCACAGCCTGACGCCTCAAACGACACCCGGTTATCATTTCTGTGCACTGAAGTTTATCCTCTTGAATTTTAACTTATCCGTTCTTTTACTTGCCTTGCCCATACTACTCCACCAACCATCATCTCACTATTGCTCTCTTCGCCAATTGTAATTTGATTTCTAGTATTCTCTTTATCACAAGTGTTCTTGTCCCGCGGAGCTGAGTATCACAAGGTACGTACATCGGTTTTATGAATTTTTTGTTTCTTTTTCTTTTATGGAAAGTTCTCAAGCCAGATATAATGCCGCTTCCTAGAGAACAGCTACGAATTGGCTACGCCCGGAAGGCTGTCCGCTTTGCACTGGTTCGATGTGCAGCTCCCAACCCTTGCACAGGAAAATAGACTACGGAACCTTGAGGTTAAAGGAAACGCCACGTTTTCAACTTGGAGCGGCACAAAGAGCTATGTAAAGAAAAAAAAAGTAAATATACAATGATAAGGAACCGAAAGAGAGTAGAGTAGTTGAAAGAACAAGCGCGAAATAATGATATCCTGGTAGAAAACAAAAAAGATATTGGCATTGCCAGGACATGCATTGTAGTAGAGTACGGAGTAGAGCTACGGATGGAAAAGGGTGAAATTGCTCCTTCACAGACAGCAAGAAAAGATGAATCGCTGCGCACGCTCTCTTTACTCGGTTTAGGTATTATCGCATATCTGTGTCTTTGTGTTTATGGTACAAAGCTAAACAATTATCTCGCACATGAGTAACCAAAACATTTATCTTCAGAACCTGCTACGCACGTAATAAAACGATGCTTGATTTTAGAAATAATACTGATCTGACCTAACTTCAACGGGGCTAATACATTCTGTACTGACCACCGTGAAGGTCATCTTGTACCGAGGAAACTGTTCCTTCTTATACATAGACCATGATTTGCGTTAGGAACGTTGGGCTCTTATACAGTGGAGGCTGGTACTGTATAAGTTATGTCGAAGCAGCTAACACTAGAATTGAAATCGGCAGTTTAATGAACGATTCTCGCCTTATATAAGCTTAAAATTTCTTCTTCCGCATTTCCACATTTTTCCGACCTGAGTCTGAAGCCAAATAATATTTTTGACCCTTCAGAGCACCGCGAGAATAAAATAAAATAAAATAAAATAAAATAAAAACAACTGGCCGTCAGTGGGTTTTGAATCCACGTCGGGGCAAACAAATCAGCTGCAACAATGAAAGCAAGAACCTTCTCCGGTTCCTGCTGGGGAAATTGTTTACGTGCAAGTTTGCGACATAGATAAAGGAAAGACCGTCTTCGCTGGTCACTGCGTTAGAGTGCTCGGAAGCCGGCTTGAAGTATGTTCAGCTTCCAGTCTTGCATGCTGCGTTTCGGGCGTCGCGTAGTCTTCATCTCCTCTGACAAAGTTCGTCTAAAGACGGCAATGGGCATTTTGAACGCGTGGACGAATTTGATGCGTGGCTTCTAATTGGCTCAATAAAAGGACGATGTTGGTGCCTCAAGCTCGAGTTTGATTGACTGATAAACGTTATTGGGAAAAATTGGGGGTTAGGGCTAGTGGGTTAAGAAAGAGCAGTGGTCGGCAGTTTTCTGTCCAGGAGTCCGCTCGTCTTGGCGCTACGAATGCCGATTTGTTACTCTGTTGATAGCGGTCTTGGACGAACTCGCGTCATAGCGCATCCTATATGTTGTTTAAACAGGTAGTGTAGTGTCTGTTCTCTTCGCTTAACATGGAGGATGACCCGAGCTCGTTTGGATTGTCCGACGCACAGTATCGCCGTGCTCGACGAGGACGACGACTAGACATAAAGAACGCGCGAAGCCCGTGTGAAGCTCCCCAGGACACCGACGGAGAACGCCAGCGACTACTTGATGCAAGAAACACACAAGCTCACGCGAAGCGTTAAAGACTGTTATTGCAGACATTCCCCTTATAGCTATGCTGAACGGTCCGTCACTTTTTTTTCTTCATTCAAGTAAATGTTTACCTTTGGTCACGTTTGCCTTCTCCAGCCTATGTTAACGTTAACTGCGTTTTTTGACAAAACTACTGAATAACGCTATTGTGAGCTGTCTCCTCCATTCTAACACCAACTTGCTCTGAGCCTAACGATGGTGCCGCTAAATGGATCCGTCGCTCCACACTGAAGCGTAGGCGGGTATCAGAAGTCGGAAGCTGGACGACTATCCCACTTGTGCGAGCCCTGCTTTTGCGGAAACAGAAATATAGACAGAAAAAAGGAGGAAGACGGCTCCGGAACCGCTCGTCATGCAGGCATAACGTGGAGAGAAATAACAATACAAAGGTTATTCTCTGCGACACCTGGATGTTTGGTGAAGGCGCGACTCACGCGAGCGCCCGTGGCGTGTAAGGAAGCGTTAAGGCATTGTGACGTCACGCTTCCTTTCACCACACTCTTTGTGTCCGGTCATGGCTTGGCGACTCGCACCGACGAAGCTTAGCGAGTGGGCGTGTCTGGGTCTGAGATGTGACGGAAGGGGTCCTCACTCGCGCCACGCGGACACTATTCACGATGAGTGCTTGTGCAAAGAGGGGCTAAAGGGCGGCTTACCAGCGCTACGCTCCGTTTATAACGCTATTGAGTGAAGGAGGGATACTAAGAAATAACTAAAAGGATTCTGCTTAAGTTGTGGACAACGCAGGGAGGTATGGAACTGAAAATGGTAGGCGTAACGCTGAGAGACAGGGAGCACACCATAGTGGGTCAGAGAAATAATTCGAGTTAATAACATTCTATTGGCAATCAAGGAGAATGGCAATGGGCAAGGCATGCAGTGCGAAGAGAGAATGGATAACCGATAGTCGCTGAGGGCAAAAATTTGATTCCAATTGAAGGAAGCATGGCAGGCGGCGGCAGAAAATTAGGTAGGAGAATGAGGTTAGGAAGTTTGTACGGGTCAAGTGAATGCAACTAGCATGGATCGGGTTAACTGAAGAAATATGGGAGAGGTCATTGCCTTGTAGTGGGCAAAGTTCAGTGATTATGATGTGTGTGCAGTGGGGGTGGCGGGAGGGGGTCAGTCAGATCAGTGTTCGGTGTCGAGGTTTTTTTGTCGTGACAGCTCACTTTAAGTGATTAAGGTTCTGCTGAGTTAAAGGTAGGAAATTGAAAAACAAAAGGAGCAAACACAAGATAAGTCGATAATTTGCTGCTGCCACGTGCGTGGATGAAGTACCAAGCTCCATTTCTACGAATGACAGTTTGCATCGAAGTCTATGTGGTGTCGTGACGCTGGGGCTACGTCGACCCGGCCTTCACTTGGTAGCGTGCAGAGACTCGGGGTTGAAGAAGGACTGAATCTTCGAAGTTGGTAAAATATGTACAAGCAGGTTTACTGGCACTTTGAGAAAACGTATTTACAAGAATATTTACATGAAAAAGAAGGGTACATCAGCAAAATGACAAGCGTTAAGAGTTCATAGCGAGAAGCGACTGGATGAGCCGTTTACCCAGGGCCCAGAGCGACATTTCGTGCTCTGCAGCGTCCTTAAAACCCCCCTATGTCCAGCCCCTCTCTGAAGATGCTGACCAACCAAATCCAGGGCACGCCCCTCAGGTATCGGCATCCAATCGAACACATCACTGCACTGATGGTCTGAAGCACTGACTGGTCCGGCATTCATTCGTTGGGCGTGATCACTTGTTGGCGGGAAAAGCTTGGGAACGGCGAGGAGAGGAGGTACATTTCTATTCTTCAGCAAAGAAACCACAGGCTGGTTCTGACAAGTGGTTTTACTTCTCAGAAACCCGAGTGCACGTGGCGCCGCATCCGCTCCCAGCATTGTCCGTTTTCGACAATTGCAAATCTTTCCTGCATTCCTGGGAAATCACTTAATGGCTGTATGCGTCATGCTCCTTTCTTGTCCTGCACGTCAGCGGACATGTCACTCTGTCGTCTCCTTTGGAAAGTAGGCATTCCTCACTGGACGATAGGGCTTATCGACTGGAAGGGTGAACAAAAGAAAGAAAGCACTTCCTGCATTTCCCGCAGGGGGACGTTTCTTTGTGTTTTTCCAGACGTTCTCTTGACAGGGTCAATTTGGCATTTGCAGGTTGTCCACAAAGCAAAACAGGCTTACAAAACAGGATTCCTGGAAACAGGCTCACTTAGAGCCATTGGACCATCACCACATATTCACAATACTTTTCCATGCCCACAGGCGAACAATAGAGCGCGCAAATGCGGATGCACGGTCGTAACAGCCTCCTCCCCCGCCAGAAGAGTCACGGAGGGCAGCAGTCGCCGCTGCTGCATGAAGAGACGACTTAATGGCCTGCACGTGAACGCTTGAAGCTCGCTGTTGCTTGTCGCGTTGTCTTGATTGTTGTAGGCCAAATTGCTCGAGCTGTCTGAAACTCAACCACATGTCTAAACAAGCACTCGGCTCCCGTCTGAAGAGACCAGGTTAAAAGAAAACTGTCATTGTTGTTCGAGAAAAGCCCACTCTCAAGACGTTCAGGACCCACGTATTCCTAGAAAACCAAACGTGCTGCTTTACATAGTCACACATATACAAGCGCACGAAAAAAAAAAAAAAAAAAAAAAAAAACCTGATTATCAATTTGGATACATGGTGAGGAACATCTCGGACCGCTTAGAAAGAGCGGCTAAGCGCGTCCGCATTCCCATTTAACTTCCCCTTTTTGTATCTTATTTCAAAATTGTACTGCTGTAAAATCAAGCTCCACCTAAGAAGGCGACTGTTCTTCGATGTCGCAGTTTGCAGCCAAGCCAGGGGACAATGGTCCGTCTCTACGGTGAATTTGGCCCCTCCAAGATAGCACTGCAATTTTTGAATGGCCCATACAATGCAAGCGCACTCTTTCTCTGACGCGCAATAAGCCCTCTCTCTAGAACTCAGTTTTCTGCTCAAGTAGAGCACGGGGTGCTCATTACCGTCGTCATCTCTCTGGCAGAGAACAGCACCTAACCCTCGATCACTGGCATCACACTGGACCGTGAATTCTCGGCCATAGTCTGGAGCTCGCAATACCGGACGGCTAATCAGCACAGCCTTCAGGTTTACGAAGGAGGCTTCCTTTTGTTCGTCCCAGACTACATTTGTCGGTTCTGTCTTGCGGAGAGCGTCGGTCAGAGGGCTAGCCAAAGCTGAATAGTTAGGGATGTAGTGATTGTAGTACCCAGTCAGACCCAGGAATGCTCGAATTTCCGTCTTCGTGCTCGGCCGCGGGTAGTCTGCTACCGCAGAATTCTTAATCTCGCTGGGTTTCCTGAAACCTTGACCTACATTGTGACCCAAGTAGTCCACGGTCGCCCTTGCCAGGCAACATTTCTCGGCCTTTACGGTTAGTCCAGCTTGACGCAAAAGGCTCAGTACAGCTCTTAGATGTACCATATGGTCCGCCCATGAGTCGGAAAAAACCGCAATGTCGTCTAAATAAGGCACCGCGAATGTTTCACACCCCTTTAAAACCCTATCCATGAGTCGGGAAAAACAAAATGGAGCATTTTTGAGCCCGAAACTCATCATTGTTGGCTGGTAGCTGCCCGTCGGAGTGACGAAAGCCGCGTATCTGCTGGCGCGTTCAGTGAGCGGTACTTGCCAGTATCCTCGAGTAAGGTCCAGCGTAGTCACATATGCCGCTCTACTGACCTGTTCTACTCTCTCCTCAATATTCGGAATAGGATATACTTGATCCCTGGTGAGAGAATTTAGCTTTCGGTAGTCTACCACAGGCCTAGGGTCTTTACCTGGAGCTTCTACTAAGATCATAGGCGAAGCATAATCGCTTTCCGAGGGTTTTATTACTCCTAATTCCAGCATGCGAGTTACTTCCCTATCCAGAATTTCTCTTTGCCTTGGAGAAAATCGGTAGCTCCTTGATCGCACTGGCACGTCTGAAGTCAGCTCAATATCGTGCTCAGTCAAATCAGTCCTGCCTGGCCTGTCCACGAAACAGGCCTCAAACTCTGTTATTATTTCGCCCAGATCGGACAGCTGGGATTTCTTTAGTTCTCCTCTCTGCTCTGTCTTTCTGAGAAGCTCCTGAGCGTTGCTTCCTTTTCCGCTGAGGCAAATCAAGTTATCCCCCATCTCCTCGGGAAGGTTTAACGTTAGATTTACCACGGTTTGCTCCATAGCTAAGTCCTCTCGGTTTTCACTTAAAAGTCTCGTTAGATTACTAGACGCTGGCGGCAAGAGGTTACTCCCAAGGACGTCCTCATTCCGCGTCTCATCAAGCTCACTTTCAAGTTGACTTATCTGAGATGCCTCGCTCTCAAACCTTTCTGACCCGCTATTTTCCGCATTTACCACTGTTTTAACTGCCGTTTCCTCCGCTGTTGATTTTTCTGAAATGAGCAGTGTAGCTAGTTCTCGCGCCTTTGAACGTGTTAAGGCTTGCACAACTCTGTCTCCGAAAAGGATGCCCCTCTTTCGCAGTAGCATGTCCGATTTGTTGGAAAACAAATACGGATAGCACTTAGGAAGCTTTCCTGAAACGGCAGCCTCGGTTGTTAATTCGCCGAAAGGGCCCTCGATGACCACGTTCGCGATCGGCAAGCACACACTCTGTTCCTCCACTACCTGGCGGATCCACGTACACTGTCCTGTATAGTCGGAAGGCGACACATACGCCGGATGGACAACATCCATCGTTGCGGCCGAATCGCGCAGTACCTTGCAAGGCTTCCCGTTGACTACTAGGTCATGCAGGTAGGGTTCTAAAAGCTGCATATTTTCATCGCAGTCACTGACATACGAGAAAGCAATCTTTTCTTTCCGGCAGTTGACGGCAATGTGACCCTGCTCATTACACCTAAAGCATGTGAGCGGCTTCCTAGCCTCAAGCTTTTTCTTTGTGTTCTGCGCGTTGGTCACTTCCCCACTTTTCTCACTGCCGTCCTTTCTAGGGCGTTTGCCTGAAGAAGCCTTCCTTTCTTCGTTTGCAAATCTAGCAAAGTGCCTTTTCTGACGGTTATTCACACTGAACTTGGGATTGCGGGGCCTATCCACTGCTGGGTTGCTGAATTGTCGGCGCGAAGCGTACTCCTCAATGACTTCGGCAGCTTCAGTTGCCGACTTAATGTCGCCTCGGTCCTGTAACCAATTTCTTTCTTTTTCTGGGAGGCAGCTATAAAACTGCTCCAAAAGAATTCGCTCGACTACAGAGTCCCTATCACTGTAGGAATCAGTGCTCTTTAGCCACTCGCCCAAATTAACTCTTAAATTGTACAGGAATTCAGGGTAACTCTCGTCCCTGGACTTAGTAGCGTTCCGAAAACGTTGTCTGAACGCCTCGGCGCTAAGCCTATACTTTCTCAGAAGGCAAGCTTTGACCTTCTCGTAGTTGTCCGCGTCCTCCTTGCTTAGCCGCGCGACAACCTCCGCTGCCTCGCAGGGCAGAACCGTCAATAATCTCTGAGACCACGTGTCTCGCTGGAAGGACAGTTTTTCGCAAGTTCGCTCAAAGTTAGCCAGATACAGACCGATATCCCCTGATATCACATATGGCTGCATGTACTTTGACATCTTGAAATCTGCCTCCTTGTTGAGACGAGGTACCGCTAGCTGGGGACAATCGCCCGACCTCTTGCTCAACTCTAGTTCTAATTTCCGGAGCTCAATTTCTAGCTCCAGCTTTTTTGCTTCTCTTTCAATTTCACGCTCTTTCTGCTGTCTGAGCTGTTCCTTTTTTTGACCGATGAGGTTCCATGCTTCACTGAGCTCCTCATCATCGGTTCCCAGATCAGTGATTGCCTTTATAATCAAGGGTTTTCGTGCCAAACCACTTGTATCAATTCCCAATTCCTCACACAATAGCAACAGGTCCGGTTTCTGCAGCTTTTGTAGGTCCATGATCGCTCCGAGTGTCGGCTACTTCCAAAACAACAGTGCAAACTACCAAACCTAAAGGCGTTTCCACACTTTTTACCAGTTCTAAAATCTAACCCTGTTCTAGAACCTGGTCCACATCAGAAGAAAAGCCAAGCACTCACCCACACATGCGATCGATGTTCCGAGCTGCTCTCTTGTTGGCCGATTGTTGCGCCTGCTTGTTGCTTGAGATGCCACCTCCGATCACCAGATGTTGTGGCTTGTAGCTTCAGATCCACCTCCAATCACCAGATGTTGTGGCTTGTAGATTCAGATCCCAACGCTGGTCACCAGTCGTTGTGCTTGTAGATTCAGATCCCACCGCTGATCACCAGTTGTCGTGACGCTGGGGCTACGTCGACCCGGCCTTCACTTGGTAGCGTGCAGAGACTCGGGGTTGAAGAAGGACTGAATCTTCGAAGTTGGTAAAATATGTACAAGCAGGTTTACTGGCACTTTGAGAAAACGTATTTACAAGAATATTTACATGAAAAAGAAGGGTACATCAGCAAAATGACAAGCGTTAAGAGTTCATAGCGAGAAGCGACTGGATGAGCCGTTTACCCAGGGCCCAGAGCGACATTTCGTGCTCTGCAGCGTCCTTAAAACCCCCCTATGTCCAGCCCCTCTCTGAAGATGCTGACCAACCAAATCCAGGGCACGCCCCTCAGGTATCGGCATCCAATCGAACACATCACTGCACTGATGGTCTGAAGCACTGACTGGTCCGGCATTCATTCGTTGGGCGTGATCACTTGTTGGCGGGAAAAGCTTGGGAACGGCGAGGAGAGGAGGTACATTTCTATTCTTCAGCAAAGAAACCACAGGCTGATTCTGACAAGTGGTTTTACTTCTCAGAAACCCGAGTGCACGTGGCGCCGCATCCGCTCCCAGCATTGTCCGTTTTCGACAATTGCAAATCTTTCCTGCATTCCTGGGAAATCACTTAATGGCTGTATGCGTCATGCTCCTTTCTTGTCCTGCACGTCAGCGGACATGTCACTCTGTCGTCTCCTTTGGAAAGTAGGCATTCCTCACTGGACGATAGGGCTTATCGACTGGAAGGGTGAACAAAAGAAAGAAAGCACTTCCTGCATTTCCCGCAGGGGGACGTTTCTTTGTGTTTTTCCAGACGTTCTCTTGACAGGGTCAATTTGGCATTTGCAGGTTGTCCACAAAGCAAAACAGGCTTACAAAACAGGATTCCTGGAAACAGGCTCACTTAGAGCCATTGGACCATCACCACATATTCACAATACTTTTCCATGCCCACAGGCGAACAATAGAGCGCGCAAATGCGGATGCACGGTCGTAACAGTGGATAGACAGATGTTTAACTAAAAAGGCATTTCGTTTTGGTGGATATGCTCAGACTCGTCCTCCTTGTAGTTCTCTGTTGCTGACTTTTTTTTTCACACTCCTTTTGATGCAGATTCATAAAAGCTTCGTCAATGGTTCGCGTACATAAGACACTACTTCTCTGTAGCGAATGCCATGCTAAAAAAAAGAGGACTTTTGCAGCGTAATTAAGGACTGTCATCATAGCTCTGCTTTGAGTATACGCGCAAATAGCGCTTTCGGTCCTTTCGGTAAATTTTCAGTAAAAGTTTCATGCCATTTTTTTTTTTTTCACTCAAAGATTGAGATTCCGGAAATCACTTAATGCTGCCCTTAGCGTATTTGTATGTAGCATTGCAGAACAACGACAAGAAATATATCTCTTATCACAATGTCCTGCAAATGTTACTAGATTTTACTTTACCGAGGATAGAGATCTAGTATGCAGATATTGTGGAGGAATACGCGGGTCTAGAGAAGAAAGAACAGTCGAGAATTGCGGTGGGGAGGACGGCCGTTATCGAGGAAAAACGGAGAGTAACCGGTAGTCCGCTGTATTGCAGTATTAAAGGCGAACGTGATGAACGTTAGAATGGTGTGCCAATTTTGATGATCCGGTGTGACGCAAATGGAGATCATATCCAAAAGGATGCGACGAAATCGCTCAGTAAGATTGTTTGTCTGGGGATGGTAGCTTGAAGTTGTTTTAAGGATGCGTGAACAATTTTGGCAACGACTGTCGATGCGGAGGTTGTTCCACAGTCACTTAGGAGCACCCGGAGAGCACTATGCCGCAATACAATAAATACTGTAGATTGCAAAGAGAAATCTGCAACCTCATGAGCCGAGCATGACTGCGGGCGCTGTCTCGGCCAGAGCTTTTGAATCATACCAGTTGGGAAACACCGCTTCAAAAAGTGACCGGTTTTAATACGAACTTTCAGGATGCTTATGAATTGTCGCGCAATCTAGAAACGGTCAATAGAAGCTTTTTGCTATTGCCTAATTACTTCTACGGCTGTTATGTCCAAAAGTTTTGCTAGTACAACTCTTGAATGTATGTTATTTTCCTGGCGATTGCTCATTTATCAACAATCTGAAAGTTTGCAATTACGACACAGTTTCCTTTAGTGGCCGCGGGCGCCGCCGCTATTCGTTGACACCCGAATTTCGACATACATATGTCCTAAGGAAAGTTTCTCAACTGGTAATATTAAATAGCTCTGGTCTCGGCTTAGAGCGTAAAGTGGTCGATAGCTTTGATCGAATGTTAACCCCGATCGGAGAGAGGCAGGAAACCACATAAGTCGATGCCGACGACTTCGAACGGCGTGGCAAAAGAGGGAAGGGGTTGTAGGAACCCAGTGGGTGGAGAAGTCGACCGCTTGCGACGTTGACATAGAGGGCGAGAAGCGACGCATTTAGTTAGTTTAGGCTGGTGGATAAGCCAGGACAAAAGAAGCGCCTCTTGACGCGGTCGTAGGTTTTGTGAAAGCCTAGGCGACCGCCAGTAACGTCATTGCGTGGACAGCCTCTAGGATGTGGGGGCGAAGCACACGCAGCACGACTCGGATCGAGCGGTTCCATCAGGGCAATACACCAGGTAGCGTAGGATGCCATCTTCGAGCTTGAAGTTGCCGGCGCAGCCTAGCGCTGAATGGGTTCGAAGCGCCGATAAGGAGGTCGGTGATGGGTTGGCAGTAGGCGTCGGCTAGTTGCTGCGAGCGGTGAGCGTGTTTATTGTCAGAGTCGTCAAAAAAAAAAAAAAAAAAAAAGACGTGATGTGCGTCGGAGGGAGGAACGGGTAGGCTCTGTTAGAGGAAGAAAGGCATTGCGTAGAAAAACAGCAGGCCAGTTCTGAAAGTAGGCAGCGAGAAAGCGTGTTGGCGACCCGATTTATAGATGATGTCGAAATGGTACTTTTGTAGGCGTGAAATCCAACGGCCAAGCCGTCCTGTCAAATTTTTTCAGTGAACACACACAACCAGTAAGGAGCATAGTGATCGATCACAGTTGTAAAGTGGTTGCCGTATATGTAAAGGCGGAATTTTCGGGTTACCCAGGCGAAGGCAAGACATTCCTGCTCGGTAATGGTGTAATTTTTCTCACCTGGAGTCATGATCCGGCTGGCGAATGCAATCACATTTTGAAGTGACGTTACGTCACTCTGCAGATGTGCAGCACCGAGACCTTGACCACTGTAATCAGCATGGAGGATGGTTGGAGCGCTAGCTGTCACTGAAGTGTCCAAAAGACAGGGTCCGATGTGAGAGAGTGCTTCAGGTTGTTAAAATCATTGTCGCACTGGTCTGTCCACACAAAAGTGCAACGCGCTTTCAGTATTCCATGAAGTGGAGCAGAAATATTTGGGAAATTCCTAATAAAACGCCGTAAATAGGACGCCAGGCCGAGAAAACTGCGCAAACCTGGAGTCCGTTGAGGACGAGCAAGGTTTAGGACAGAGAAGATTTTGTCAGTTTCTGAGCGAATGCCGTCCTGGCTAACTATAGATCTCCCAATATTTTGATTTTCTTCTGTGCAAAGTGGCACTTTTTGGCGTTGAGCTGGAGGTCCGCTGAAGCGAGGCATGTGAGAACTTCTTCAGGCGCTTGAGATGGTCTAAGTTGATGAAAAGATAACAATTTCGTCCAAGTAGCACAAACAGGTTCTCCACTTCAGACCACGAATTATAGTATCGACCATTCTTTCAAAGATTGCTGGTGCGTACAAAGGCCGATGGTCATAACATTAATCCGCAACCTCTATCGGGAGTTACGAACACGGTTTTCTTTTTGTCGTTCTTGTGATAGGTATTTGCCAGTAACCTGAGCATAGGTCCAAGATCGAGAAATATTCGGCGCCTTGGAGAAAGTCAAGAACGTCATAAAACCTGCTCAGTTTGTATCCCGTGTGGATAGATGCCGTCCCCTTTCTCGCCTCAACACTAAGTCAGCCAGGAAGAACTCTAGAGTCGCTACGACTCTACTCATCGTGTGGTCTCTTTCCGTCCTGGTGACGAAGCACTATTTTACGCACCACTGAGCATCCTTGGCCTTATTGACAAATTTCACCATCGCTACCTTGGTCCCCTACATGGTCACCGACCAAACTTCCCCAGTGATCACATAGTCGCACCTGTTGGTCCCCCAGCCGATCGACGTCATCGTGGTATTGGAATTGTTCATGCTTCTTGTTTGAAGCCATTTGTGCGCCACGGTGCATCGATTGCTTAGGAGCGGCCATGCTGGCGGCTTCCGATCCCCCGTACAGATTGTGCCACCTTCCACGGATCATCTTTCATCTTTACATTCCGCAGTTCCGCCTGTGGCCCATGCGTCGGGTTCGCCAGACACGGCATACCTGGACTTGCCGTCTCGGCCTGGCCTTCGTTCACAATATGTTCAAATACTTCTGCTTTCTTCAAGATGCCTGTGGCGTTTGAAACACTTTATTTACAAGAATTGCTTTTTTTTTTCCGATCGGAAAAGAGGCCACACAAGGAAGTGCTTCGGCAGTCTCATTTACTACCTAAAATTAACAAAACAAAAATATTTAAAGGTCATTGCAGTTGAAGCGCTGGTATTGGCGAAATATCCCTCCTTGTCTATAAAATACAAAATACAACATATCTGAAAATTGAGCCAAAAAAACAAAAGGCAGCGTGAAATCGTATTACAATCACATAACTCTGGAACAAATGCACTGAACAACCTTATCTAATGCAACAGAATTCCGGAAGCTACCAGCATAACAGAACAGCACATGACATAAAGCTGCCTGCTTATCAAGCATGGTAATGTACTGCACGGACCACTTCGCCGCACCTCGGCGAGCTGCGGGATCAAACGCTTCTGCAGGGCGGGGCCCTTGGCTTGACGGAAGCGGTGAGAATGAGATTGGGCCGCAAGTGTGTCACCGTCTGGACGTCACTACACACAGATGAGCGACGTCTTCGCGCTATCCCCGTCACTCGCGCAACGCCCCAGTGCGGATCCCAGTTCCGCTCCCGCCCTTACGTCTAATTACGCCTCAGACGGGCAGGCACGCACAATTTTGCTAAGATGCTTTGTTGTGCGTGCGAGGTGCACTGATCCGAACCTCTTGGCTTTTTGTACATCGACTGCCAGTGGGTACGCAATAAGTCCATTACAGGATCCTGCGAAGCCAGGCTCGTTTGTTTCACACAGTGAGAAGCTATGAACGATGCTTCGAAGCCGACGATGCAGCGGATGTTGCGTAGCTTCTTATACCGCGGATTGCTGCCAGATCTACAAGTCCGCAAGCCGTTAGTCGCGAAACGCCTGGATGCTTCATTTTCAGCGTCACATAGGTCTTGCCACTCGGGACCAATGCTCCATTTCTTTTGAAGGCGAGAGTTGGCTATCTTCCATTTTCTGTTTCTGACTCGATGTTTCCGCATATGAATGCTGATTTCTCGTTTTTTTTTTTATAAACCTGATTGTTGGCTTATGTATTATTATGTTGTTTACTTGCGTCTTTGTTGTCTATAAATCCACTTCTGTAACGGTCCCAAGAGGACACCAACAGTATGTTCAAATAAAATAAATAAATCATCATAATCATCATCATCATTACCATCCTGACTATACCTACTGCAGGGCGAAGGCCTCTCCCATATTTCTCCACTTAACCCGGTTCTGTGCTAGCTGCATCCACTTAACCCCAGCGAACTTCTTAACCTCATCCGCCCACCTAACTTTCTGCCGCCCCCTGCTACGCTTTCCTTCCCTTGGAATCCAGTTTATTACCCTAAGCGACCATCGGTTATCCTCTCTTCGCTCTATATGTCCTGCCTATGCCGATTTCTTCTTCTTAATTTCCACTAGAATGTCAGTAACGAGTTATTTCTCTGACCCACTCTGCCCGCTTGCTATATCTTAATGTTGCCCCTGCCATTTTTCGTTCCATAGCCCTCTGAGTTGTCCTCAACTTAAGTAGAATCCTTTTGGTTAGCCTCCACGTTTCATTCCAATAAATAAATAAATAAATAAATAAATAAATAAATAAATAAATAAATAAATAAATAAATAAATAAATAAATAAATAAATAAATAAATAAATTTAAAAGGTAAACTGCTAGCGGTGCGTTAGAAATGCCATCTGGTAGCGAAAGATAAGGTTGAAATGCGCGATTTGTTTGGCGAATCATCATCCATGGGCAATAGTCCTCCTCAGTAGTTCTCGAACTCAAGGCAAAGAGATAGGTTTTCTGTATACACAGCGCTAGGCCACTGCGTCACCTCGGTAGCCGGTTTCTTACCGTGCAACGCTGCGCTTCCGATAACGTCGTCTTTATCGCCTTCACCTTCACTGCCAAAGCTGCACTAAATACCGTAATTAGGCCGCATTCGTCCCCCCGCCCCCCTCCCACTCCCCCCCCCCCCCCCCCCAAAATAAGGGGGACGCCTAAGTTCAGTTAAGGGTATGACGCGATAGCGTTTCACACGCAAGGGCAATGTTTCTGACTTTTTCTTTATTATACTATGTTTTATTTTTATACACCGACACCATCAGCAAACACTATCTTCCCATCCTTAGCAGTATGACACCTTTTAAGACATTTTCATTCTTTCGCAATTATTTAATTTAATTGATCAATTATACACTCTACATTTTTTAATCAGCAACATCCAACATTGACATTTCATTCTGAGAATTTTGACACCACTGAACCTTTTTCCAATGTTCTCATTTTTGTTCAGCTATTTCCTTAATTAATTGAGCAATTACAGACTGAATGTCACTAATTAGCATCTTCAAGCATTGCCATTCCTTCTAAGCATTTTCACCCATTTTCGAAATAATTTCATTTTTACTCAAATAATTACAACGATTTCATTATCTTGTCACTGACTGCCTCAGCAATAAATCATCAATCACTAGAACTACACATAACCATGAAACGATTTTTCGTACGCAGTCCCCGACTTTTATTTCCGACTAGAGAAGCCGACTACTTACTATACGACAGCTTTTCGACCTAACCAACTGAAATAAGCTATCACTTAAGAACTCAGCGATTCCAATTAAATACTTAGCTAAACATAACAGGGCGTGGTGAAGCAAAGCTATACGATGCGAACACTTGGCTGAATGAGCAGACCCTCTTTCTCCGTTGTACCGCTGATACCAACGTTCGCTGATACTGCCGGTGGTTGTGCTGACGACACTCCCTTGAGGAAAGCAGGATTTAAACGAAGCAAAACTTAACGAAGTGTGGGAAGACAGACACAGCAAACTGTAGTGCCCGGCCAAAGCCGCCCAGAAATTCAGCCGGACGCCAAACTTCTACGGCGAACACCTCCTTCACAAAATCTGGATACTTCTCTGCAGAACACTAATGCACTGGAGGTGAGCCGTGCCAAGGGGAGAGAAGCGACGTGTTTGAACATGAGCTGAGCGTCCAGACAGCTCGGCGCCATGACCCTGGTGGTGAACCCCTTCTCGCCCCGCGGCATATTTGAAGCAAGAGCGAAGCAAGGTCTCCCATTGGCCCTGCGAAAGTGCTGCCATCGGATTGGACCATTTGAGCGTCAACGGTTTCTCGGTTTACGGAGACTCAAGGTCTTCCGTTCGAGACTCCGAGTGTGAGTTCGTCACTAGCGTCCATCGGGAGCAGTTCGCCTCCTGAGAGAGCGGACGCGGCGGAATCTCCCCTGCCGTCGCTGCACGAGAACAGTCGCGTATGGCTATGTTAGCTTTCGGCCCCAGAGCCGAACTCGTTGTTTAAATGTCTGTAAATAGTGTACTATAAAGCTTTTTCTTCATCTCACCAACGCCGACTCGGATTCATCGCTACCGCCCAGGGAGCTGACAGCCCTCGTTCACGAAACGGGTGACGAGCGCTGCGTTACCAACTCCTTGGCACAACCCTGTTGACGGTGGGCTACTGTGTGATAACCCCACCGGCACAACAAAACCTAAGCGATGAAAAACTTGGATAAACAAGTGCTAAATTATGCTCCTATATGTATAAACGTGCACAACAAAGCTAAACTACCGCTTATATTTTTTTTTAACCGTCTGCAAAGAGGGATGTCTAATAGAAATCTATCAATACGCACTTTCTTTGCAAAATAATGTGCGTGGATAATAAGGCAACTTAATGTTGTATTCCTGATTTACTGTATATGCCGTTGTAAGTGATCTGTGAAGACTGAGATTGAAGCATCTTCAGGAGCAAGCCTGGCTATTTTTTTTTCTTAACAAAGTGGTGTGAGCGGATGCGTTGTGTGTGTGTGTGTGTGTGTGTGTGTGTGTGTGTGTGTGTGTGTGTGTGTGTGTGTGTGTGTGTGTGTGTGTGTGTGTGTGTGTGTGTGTGTGTGTGTGTGTGTGTGTGTGCGTGCGTGCGTGTGTGTGTGTGTGTGTGTGTGTGTGTGTGTGTGTGTGTGTGTGTGTGTGTGCCTGCGTTAAGAGACACAATATATTTACCGGTGAGGGTGAACTAACAACACAGTAGGCAGAAAGAGATAACAGATGGAACATAATGAAGAGAGAGAGAGATACATAGAGAGAGACAGATAGAGGTGCGGTAGAGAGAAGGGCTGTGGGTTAGTTCGGGGCTCTGTAACTTGGACAAGTATTTCAGAGCGAGTTTCGTCTCCGCCGAAATAGTCGGTCCCGCCTCATTGTTCAGGAAGCATCCATCGTTCCAGCCTTGCTCATGCGGGACTACGCAGCATCTCTAGTCTGCTCCTAAGACGAGAAGCTCACACATAACAGTTTAGCACAGGAAAAACGAAGAGAACGAAAATAGTGTCCGTAATCTTCGTTTTCCTCTGCTTGCCCTTTATGTGTGCGTAACTATAGCTGCGAGAAAATGTTCTAAATCCTTGACTTCCCGGCTTGCATCTCCGAGGCAACGGTCAGTCGCGTGTACGGGCGAGTAAAGTGCGACTTACACTTGGAAATGCCCCGGTCCCACGGAATCCACATGAATAAATCATGCCGGTTACAACTTTGCGGTTGTGGGACGTCCCCTCCCGTGGTGTGAGAAGTTCCAGCGTCACACACTGCTTCGGCAAAGCGGACTCGTAATATTCAAAACACAAAATCCGTGAATACTGCCTTGATAATTTCCGTATGCAAAGGAAGCAGACATATAAATTTCTTGTTGATTGTTCTGTGATACCTGTACTGAGTATATTCTAGTTGATACTAAACCAGCCAAAAGACGAGACACAGCAAAGAGGAGGACAGGACAAGGCTGGACCCATACCAAGTATGAACCCATACCAACGTGTCCAGTCGTCAACCTTGTTGAATATTCTAGTTGCTTTCGCTACATATGGTTTTTCTTCTTGTGTTGTTTCTTGCAAGTGTGCTCGCGCTTAGCGTAAGTGTAGCGCTTATGACCTACCGATGATGGCATGAAATGATGTGAAAGTTGCCTTCTTTTTGTACTGCCGCTGTCTCAGGGAGTCGGGGCCCTTAATAAAGCTGTCACCACAACTTTTAGTCCCGACTCCTCCTTTGTAAGAAAGGAAATAAACTTGAACTTGAACTTGTTATATAGTCATTGTTAAATCATACTTATCTCAGCGCGCACATTCGCGTGTGGTTGAGAAGTGGGTGTAGCTATAATTCGACCAAATATTTTAATATTTATTCGTTGCCTTCAACAGCCACCGGCATGCGGTGCTATCAACGTGGCGCCGCGAAGATTTTTGTGCCATTTGTTCATGCTCAACGTCTCCTGGACGCGGCTTTGTCACGTCATTTTTAGCGCAAGATTCTCTGAGACTTGTCGAGATTCTAATAATTGTAACGAAGTGCTTCTGCTCCAATAATTACTCCAGACTCGGATGTATTTTTATTTTGCCGGTGGATTATCTAGATGTTTGATTGTCAACTTTAAAATGAGCGTTGCCGAACGCTGTGGGCATTCGTATGTCGACGGCCGAAGAGAAGACTCCTTGCTATCGCCTCCGCCGAGCTGTTTAAACCTTTTGCGGGTGCAAGTCAGCCCAATAAAGGGTGCCTTGCGATCCACTTCGTGTGTTGCCGATGGAATTGTCACTACCAAGAAACATCTGGTAAAGAGCTGATTTTCAGGACTCCCACTTTAAGCCGCGACAACCGTTGCATATTCGGCAAGAATCTGCGAGCGCAACGACGAGAAAGACAAAGTTTTGAACTAGAGCGAGCGGGAGAGACTGAGCGCCATATTGCCACATTAACAGCTGTGGGGACAGCCGGGAATTAAACGTAGTCAGAGGAGCCTGCGTTGTCTGCATTCCTATAATTTTTGTGCCGAAACCCGGGAAGGTATTGTGAGCTCCTCCATCGATCCTTCCTGAAGGTTACAAGGTTTTTTTCACGTCGACGCCCGATTTCCATTTATTCGAGTCAACATCAAATGTAACAACGGAGGAAGCGCAGTACATCGAGGCATCGCTGAAATTCATTGAATGATGATCTTAGGGCCCAGAGGGATGTCAGCAGTCACCTAGGAGCGCCTGCCGTACTATGGGAGAGACTTTTGGGTGAGACGTATTGCAATAAGGAACCGATCCAGATTGGGCTGTCCTAGAATAAACAAAGCATCGAGTCAATACGGACGTTGAAAGTCGAGCAGATGCTTCTGTGCTGGTTAAAAGCAGGACTGTTTTCAGTCCTTGAACTAAAGAAGATTGCGAACGAGTGCAATATGTTCATCCTGCGCCTGACAACATACAGAAAGCGACCATCCAAACGAATCGAATTTAGCAGCGCTATTCAGCGGCGAATTTCGGGTAAGCGCCGCTAGTCACTACTGCGCATGCGCCGTAACCATGTCGACCAGTTGCTCCGAGCCGCAGAAGAAGGCAAGAAGAAGAAGAGAAGAGGGAGGAGAAGAAGAAGTTGGCCAAATTGAGCGAGAAGATTCGAAAGACACCAGGAAGAAAAAGAAGAAAAAGGCACAAGAATGGAGAAGACGAGAAGAGAGAAAAGAGGGAGGAGAAGAATAAGGAGCCGGTCAAATGGAGTAAGTAGATCGGAAGACGCCAAGAAGACGCGCCGAATCGCCGATCACACCATACGTTTTGCAGCCACTGCATCGGCAAAGAGAACGTTCGATCGAGTCGGACTTTGGGAACAATCCGTTAGGTAGCTTTCACTACGCATATCCACGCTTGAGCGAGTTGAGCTTCCATCAACGTTTTATGGGCAATCACTTCCCGTTATACACTGACAACTTGAAGACAGATAGCCACGAGCCCGTACTAAGCAATGCAAAGCAATAAGCATGTAAGAGTATTGCGATGCTTCAGCTTGATGCTGTTTGCTGTTTTTAAATGCGGTCGTCCACTGTGCACGTGTGTGCTTTCCGCATGACATGGGTCTGTGATGTCTTGACTTTCTCAGGACAAACAGCGACCTCGACCTAACACTGCCATGCATATACTTTGGATGCCGACTCCCAAACTGTGACAACGCCCCATCGACGTCCTCGGGCTTCACCCAGAGGCGAGGCAAGTAGTCGGCAGCGGGGCCTTCTTGTGGGGTCGGGCTCAATTATTAGCCTTTCCTTCAGAGGGCAACGAACGGGTTGCGTCTGTACCCCTTTGCTCCCCCGACAAGAATCTCCGCAAAATAGAAACAAACACGAAAACAACACGATCATCACGGGACTCTGAGTTGAAGATCATTTGTCCAAGAGGTCACTGCTCTGGGCGGACATTCATTTCGCGTTCTTTCGTAAGCTTCCAGGCTCTCTTCGCGGCATCTACTCGTATGATGTCTCCCTGTAGCGCAAGACAAAAGTATCATCCAGAAGGATCAATGCAAGTGCTCTATACTTCCCTCTCTCTTTGCAGGCGTGTTACCAAAGAAGCCACGCGCACTCGCACGTTCTAACGTAAAAAAAGGTCCAAACGAAAGCAGCCCTGGGGAAAAAGGAATGCTTCGAACATACGAAAGCGCAAGTCCAAATTCTCGCATCGTCGCGTGCATCGATGAAGGACGCGCCTTGCCGACTCACGCGATCGAAGGCTTTCACGAGTCAGCGGGCAGCGGCCGCAAGTATCGGACTCTGAGTGCGAAATTGCTCCTCGGGGGAAGGTCTTCTCACCCTCCTCGGAGCCCTGTTGTCAGCCCTACTGACCACCGGAGATAGGCGGCAATGATCGCCGGCAGCATTTCTTCGCTTTCATCAGCGCTCTCTGAGAGGCGCCTCTACGGGGAAATGAGAGGTCCAGGCAGTGTTTTGGGCGCCAGAGTAGGATGCATTCTACCCCCCCCCCCCTCCCGCACACACACACACACACACTGCCCTTTCCTCCTGCACAGAAACTTTTCGGAGAAGCGAGAACGCTGTCGGAGAGTAGCATTGCGAGAAAACGAATTTTTCTCCTCTTATAGGTGTGCGCAGAAAGTGTCCGTCTGCAGAGGGTGTCACACCGTCCCTGTAGAAGAATGACCTGATTTATAATTAAAATAATAATTGTATGAGGTAGAGGATGCAAAAATGTCCCTACGAACAAAATTTCGTTGATTTGTAATTATTTCTTAGGTAATTAGACAAAAGGAGTCAATTCGACGTCAGCATAGCCACGGGCTACGATATGGTGGGCAGATATCAAAACAGCCACGGACGTCGAAATTGTGGCAAATACGTCAAAACTGTGCCAAAAAACAACGTGCAAAAACTTTTCAAAGCTTTACTCTTAGGCCTCGTCATTGCGGTACAAAAAAGAGCGCAAAGAGAGAGAGAGAGAGAAAAGCAAATGAGCTATAAAGCGGCAAATCAGGGCAAAGGGTCGCAGGAAAGTCTTTCGCCTAATGTCTCCGATTAATTTTTCTATTCCTAGCATAGTTTTTTTTTAACGCGATGGCATTAAAGGCACCGTTCTGCAGAAAATACGGCGTCGGCGATTTCGGCGTCGGTGTCGTGAGCAAAAAATCCCGAGCATGTCGTGGCAGATGGCAGGTGACGTCACCGGGTGCTGGGTTTAGTCATGAGACCACATGACACGGTAAAGTCGGTAGATGTTGCCAACTCAAGCTTCTCTTTTGAGATGGCAGGGTGAGTCTGAAACAGAATCTACTGACGCCTATGGGATCTAAAGAGCGGTCCACTCTTATGCCACACCGGCACATCCGAAAGGCTCCGCAAATTGGGGCTTCATATCTACGTCGGGCGTCCTTTCATATAATTTGGTAGGTTACTGCAGTATGTTAATGAGTATTATGTGTCAGATAACAAAGTTGCATATTGATTTATTCATGATTAATTGGGTATCCGGGCGACGGGTGCCAATAATGCGGCCCTGAAAGGCGGAGCTTATGTGTGGGTCCTCCTCGGGTGGCCGCAGCTACGCCTTGAAGAGGCGTAGCTATGATCTCCTCATAAAAATTCAGCCTGCCATGACATTTCAATTCACGTTACCCCTATTACACGGGCAGGAGCTGCCAACTAGGGTCGCTCTTTTCATATGAGAGGGTGATATCAGAATCAGCCTGCCAGAACCGTTTGAATCCTCGTTTCCCCTTAAGACACGCAGGCACGTCCATACGGCTGGGTTGAAGGGTGACTTTATATGTGGGCTGGTAGCTGACGCTCTCGCGTCATACCCTTAAAGGATGAGCTTAAGTAACCCCAATGATGTAGCACCTTACGCTGATAGGGTGTAATAGGGGAATAATACAGCAGGCAAACGAAGCTTCCTCCTTTGCTTTCGCAATTCAACTAGGGTTAACCAGAGCTAAACAACAACTATTTTTTTTTTTGTCTTTGAAAATATGCTACCGCTCATTTCAGCTGTATTCGCAAAAACGTAGTGAGGGTCTTTGTTGCAAGGTGATTTTGTTATAATTGATTTCGCCTTGATTTTCTGGTTCGATTTGCCCTGATTTTCTAATCAGGGCAAATCGCAGCTATTGAGAATTGACCTGCCCACTACATATTCAGTAATTATCCCCGCATCGCCAGCACAAATGATATAAAACCATTTTATATCTTCCAGCTCTCACTCTGAGACGTCAAACAAAAATATACCATCACAGCACACTCCAGGGTCATTTGCTTTAGCGCCCCTCTTGCACTGTACGTCGTGTAAACCATTGTCACAAAATTGGATGTTCCGACGACTCTTGGATTCATTCCTCTGCGATCATTTAATGACCGGAACCACCATCTCGAGGCGCTAGTGTCTAAACGGATGACATGTTTTTCAAAACTGCTACTACACCTCATCGTGGTGTTTCTAAGTAGTTATTTTGCACTGTTTATTATCTTTCGTTTTTTTACTTTTATATGTACGTCCATGCTTTTCTCTTATTCCTTAATCTTGTCGTGTAGTGCTCGATGCGGGTCCAGAGGGTGTTATAAATAAATAAATAAATAAATAAATAAATAAATAAATAAATAAATAAATAAATAAATAAATAAATAAATAAATAAATAAATAAATAAATAAATAAATAAATAAATAAAAGTAAATAAATAAATACAATGACACGACCTGCAAGTGCACTATAGATGCCATTGAAATCAGTGACAGAGAAGTACTGAGCAAGGAACAAATAATTGCTCAGAGCTGCTCGTTTCTCAATGCGAAAACTAAACCGCTTTGAAGCCATACCTAAACGTGCGCATGGGAAATACATTTCTAATATATAAATAAATAATATGCCATAAGTGCTCCTTCGGTATTTATGCAGAAAAAAGAGGAGGAGTCCATTACACAGATTTGATTACATGGTGCTTATAAATCTAATGAGCCAGCTTTTATATCCTTCATCTTAGGCTAGCTGTCGTTTCCTTTTCTTATTACTGAATAATGGGGCTTTAAAAAGCGATATTATTTTTATTACAAACATTAGGCGCGCTGCTTTGTTTCCAGAGCCAATTCACAGAATTTGAAAATTTCATGAGGCTCACTGTGGAATAAGTGTTTTGCCCGGGAATTACATTTTAGGATTCTCTGTTATGCGGCTACAGTAAATACTCGTAAAAGGGCTACGCGCGTGTCTGGGATGCTCCGACCAACTTGTGAGCGAAAAATTTGTGAAAAAAAAGAAAAAAAAAAAAACGGAAAGCGGAAATCTAGCCCAGGAATTACTCTAATGAAGAAAGCTGCTTGCTGATATCATTATCGTCATCTTTCAGAAAGGTTCATTGAACAACTGTATGAAGTTAAGAAAGAAAATTCAAAGATGTGATAGGACGCAGATAAGCCGGTGAGGACGGGGACCGCTTCAGTTCGTCTGCTCATGGAGTTTGAATTCATTATGCGCAAAACGTGTGCCTAAATGAACGTTTTTTTTTTTTTTTTAAGTTAAACTGTTTAAATCTTCAGTAATTCAGAGTGCAATGGCTGCCGCTGAAAATTACATTTTTGAGCTCGGTAAAAAAGTCGTTACCGAGTGGTGGCCACACTGATAGAGATTGCATACCTTAGATATGCGCAACTATGTGCCAGATATAACGTGAAATTGTATCGTGCAATGCAGGTGTTTATCTGCGATAAGAATGGTGAATTTAACTGAGAGATGCCCCTTTTGTGTGAGGGACGCAGTTCCGAAGTCACTATACAATAAGTGCGGCCTTTGACCGAGCACACTCGGCATTTTAGAGTTTTTTGTTTCTTCAAAATTTAAATCATCGTCACTCCTGCAGGATGACGTGGCGAGAAATTCGAAATGGCACTCTTTTTTGGCGGGTTGGATGGTTGGTTGGTTTGTGGGGTTTAACGTCACAGAGCGACTCAGGCTATGAGAGACGCCAGAGGACTCCGGAAATTTCGACCAACCCCAGTCGAAAAAACTACAGAAAATTTTCTGATATTACGGCAAAATTTCTGTGCGGTTTTCGACGGGAAACCTGTTGTGACAACAGAACATTCTGTAGTAACATCAACAATTTCTGTAGTTACAACAAAAAAGTGCTACAGAACTACAGACAACAGAAATATACTACAGAAAAACTACAGAACTACAGAAAAATTTTATGGTTACGACAGAACTACAGGATATTTTGTCGTATTTTTGACACAATTCTGTAGTTTTTTTCGACTGGGTGGGGTTCTTTAACGTGCACTGACATCGCACAGCCCGGCTGGTGTAAACAATCGTTGAAACTGGATAACGTTTCACAATATGCTCAGCTTTCGCCAAATTCATGCTCGGGTTCTTAGACCGAAGGTGCATCATATTAGCGGAGGCAAGTGCTCAATTCATCGTGGCGAGATATAGCTGCACACCTGACCTCCGCTGTAACGAAATTAGCTACACGTGAGAACAGTGCGAGGTATTCGTGCGTGGAGAGTGTGTGGTGCTGTTTTTCCTCCACAACACTGTTATCGCGCGCTTCAACTCGAACATTGTATGCAATTTGACGCCCTATGCCAGTGGCTCCGCGTCTTGCTCGCTTTCTCTGCACTTCCCCTCCCCTCCCTTCCCATCCCGCCTTACAGCGCCGTTTAATCTCTTTAGTTTCTTTTTGTTTTATGAGACGAAGTTACTTCTGTACGTCCTTTAGAAGGATCAGTATGAGCCGTCTAGCACGCGCGTAGACCGGATCCTTATGCTCGCCAACCTAAACGCAGCGTTTCACAACCGGCGGTGAGTTCGGACCTGCGTGCCTTATCGTCCTTTCAACTTTCAGTGCGAAAATGCTTTTGCCGGTTCCCTTTCCAAAATTTATTCTGCAACCTCCTCCCTCCCTCCCTCTTTTTTTTTTTCATCTTATTTCGCTTCCACAACGCCTTTCGCAATTAACTTTTTTTTTCTTGTTTTATAAGCGAATAAGCCGGCGCTAAGTTCTTTTCGTGACCTGGCCGGTAAGGCTCTAGAGACAATTTCTCTTCCGTTGATTTCCTTTCTTATTACCACACCGCTCGCTTCAAAGTCTATTATGGCCCGGTGTAGCGAATAATAAGACAATGGAAGCGCTTTTAGGCGGCGGCACCGAGCACATGTGCAATCCGGAAGAGGCCGAGGAAGAGTTAGCGAGCACCTCGGTACGCCACTTTGCAGTGTGAGAATCAAGGAGAAAAGAAAATTTCGTAATGAATATCTGGAATGCCTGACCGCGTTTACTTTAATCTACTTTATACGTGATCTCGGAAATAAAGCAAGCGTTTGCGCTTTTGCAGCACGTCGAGTCAGGAAGAGTGGATATCCTCAGCGTATGCAAGCCTGCTTGAACACGAGCATACGTAGAGCGTGTTCTCAATAACTCAAATTTCACGCGTCCGCGGACGTAAGTCAACCTCCGGTGTGACGCGCATGGCTGGTTCGAACCCTTGCTTCCTTAAACACAGCGTAGCGTTTAACTGCCCAGCACTTCAAAGCGTTTTCGTATGAACTTGACCGGCCAGGCTGCGCGCCGCATGAATCCTTGACCGCGCGGCGCCTGCAAGGGGTCGGCGGGCTTGAAACAGTGGACGCTTTGTTGAAACTTCCTCGCTGCTGGCTGGCGACCGTGAATCTTCAGTCCAGATAATTTGGACAGCAAGACGTGGTAGTCCTAACAGGGCGGGTGATTTGAGGAAGAACAATAACTAAACCTTATGTGCGGGCTCATGGTTTACGCTTGAGAAGACGCAGCTTGGTGTCCCGCTAACTGCTTCCTTTGTTTCAAAACTTACGAGGTAACAAGCTGGAAGCGGACGTGTTCTTTCCCATCAAAGGGTTCGTCTGGAGGCGTTGCACCAGACGTTGCGGCCCTGTAGTTGATATAGTAACCGCTGTAGAGCACGCTGATAATCTTTGTTCTGGTCGGCAGGTGGACAGCTAAGATATTTTTTTTTAATTGCACCTTTCACGGCGTAGCGTCTGGCCATGCTGAAAGCTACAGTGTCCGCAAATTACATGTCTTACGTATCGGCCCCCTTTCCCGTAATCTTCCCTCGTCAAAGGGCCTCTAAGAGTAATGACCATTATGAAGTATAGTCCACACTTTTTTGCAACTCGTACTATACCGCCCCGCCGGGGTGGCGCAGTGGTTAAGGCGCTCGACTAGTGTGCCCAAGGACGCGAGATTGAATCCCGGCCCCGGCAGCCGCTTTTCGATGGAGGCGAAAAGCAAGGCGCCCGTGTGCTGTGCGATGTCAGTGCACGTTAAAGAACCCCAGGTGGTCGAAATTTCCGGAGTCCTCCACTACGGCGTCTCTCATAGCCTGAGTCGCTTTGGGACGTTGAAGTCCAAAAATCAAACCAAACTTGTACTACCCTTACAAATGCCGCCACTAAGGATGAAAGCCGTAAGACTTGCAATGCCGGGATGGTTGCTGCGGATATAAACTATTTGTAAAAAAATTTAGATCTCAGTGAATATGCTTGTAAGTGGTCTAGGCGTGCGTTCATTTACGATTCATGGAAGTCCTTCTCCTTGAAGAGGTCAAGAAAAAAATTAGATGAGTTCAACACTGCTGAACCAAATATTGAGCGAAAGCATCAGCTGCGGGGGACCGAACGTTCTTCTTCTCTTTTTCTTCTTCTACCTCAGCCCACATATAAAGCCCCGCTTTAACCGAGCCGTATGAACGCACCTTAGTGGCCTATAGGGGTAACATGAATGCCAGGGTCCTAGCAGGCTGATTCTGACTCGTACGGCTGACGGCGTGAGCCAGGGCCCGATTTATCCAACTGTATGACATCACTCCGTCTGTAGCGCTCCTCGCGGAAGGAGCGGGAGTTAGGCCGCGTTGGTGTGCACCGCCTCGCTACGCTGAAGGCTTGAAAGTGCAAGTAGTATTGCTTTCGCAATAAAAGATCGTGCCATCAGGAGAATTGGAACACTGCGAATGTATCACGCACCACTAGGTGTAGCTAAGAAACAAAAATCCCCGGAAACTTTTGACAAAGACTGTACGTTGGCCATCTCAATCTGAGCCATGCACTCACGCAGAGGTTAACCAGTTACTCGTTCTCAATGTCCCCTTTCGACCTTCACATGGTCCAGACACTGTGCGGGATCGAAACCTACAAGTGACTGGGCCATCGCTGCGAAAGCTGTGCACGCCTTCATTGACGCAGGATGTATAGAGCGCATCCCAGTGCCCTGGGCAGTGAGCCAATCACTACCGAGCTCAAAGCCACGAAGTGATCATAGTCGAAGATGAGCAAGTATTTTTAGTACTGAAGAGTAACTATTACTATTATAGGCTGATTAAACATAAAACATCCGTGTACTACTTCAGTTGAGGACAACCCAGAGGGCTATATGGAACGAAAAAATGGTAGGGGTAACATTAAGAGATAGGAAGCGTGCAGAGTGAGTCAGAGAAATAACTCAAGTTACCGACATTCTAGTGGAAATTAAGAAGAAGAAATGGGCATGGGCAGGACATGTAGTGCGAAGAGAGGATAACCGATGGTCGCTTAGGCTAACAAACTGGATTCCAAGGGAAGGAAAGCGTAGCAGGGGGTGGCAGAAAGTTAAGTGGGGGATGAGGTTAAGAAGTTCGCAGGAGTCGAGTGGATGCAACTAGCACAGAACCGGGTTAATTGGAGAAATATGGGAGAGGCCTGTGCCCTGCAGTTGGTATAGTCAGGCTGATGATGATGATGATGATTCGTGTACTGTGCGATGCCATGTACGGCGAAAAAAAACATATGGTCGAAATTATCCAGACCTCTCCACTACTATGACATTCATAGCCTTGTTGCTTTGGGACTTTCAACCTTATGAACCAAGCCAACCAAACCACTACAGACATCGTGCTTTCACTGCTCTCTATGCTGCATTCAGCAGCGGCACGGAATACGTATCAAACCCGATTATTGAAGCTCCTGAAAATCCACAATGGCTCCTTGAGCCATGACGTGTTGAAAGAAAGTCACGGATGTATCCAATTTTCCTGCGCCATATCCAGCGCGTCGTGAAGCAGTTTTGCTTAATTTTAGACCGTTTGCAGTGCGGATTCCTTGAGCTTGACGACGAAGGACGGACTCTGTGTCGCCATTTTGGCCGCAAAGAACGGCCGGTTTTTAGCCTGTAGGGCTCTGTTGTGATTCCCAGGGCCGTCATGTCTGTGCACACTCGCGCGCGCGCGCGCGCGAGTGTGTGCGTGTGTGTGCGTGTGTGTGCGTGTGTGTGCGTGTGTGTGCGTGTGTGTGCGTGCGTGTGTGTGTGTGTGTGTGTGTGTGTGTGTGTGTGTGTGTGTGTGTGTGTGTGTGTGTGTGTGTGTGTGTGTGTGTGTGTGTGTGTGTGTGTGTGCGTGCGTGCGTGCGTGCGTGCGTGCGTGCGAATGTGTCCTTCCATGGTGTCCTTGCTTTCTGTTGTTTCGGTTTCCCTTTGACGCTCGCTGTTACCTTAACGCAGTTAACATCTCCTGTTGCCATTAAAATATATATCTCTCTCTCTTAACGCAGTTAAGAACAACTAACGGGAACGCCCTTTTGGTTAACCTTTCTTTTTCTCTACTATCCCTTATGCTACTTCCAGGTTTGATAGTGTACGATAACCAAAAAACGAAAGCTAGCAACATCAATGTGCCACTTATTGTGTAGGTATATAGTCGACTATGACGCGAGAGTCCTATCGAGTAGATTCAAGCACCAATGAGGAAAACTTTATAGGGGAAGATTGAGGGACACTGGCGATGGGGCCAGCAGCAAATGCGATGGTTAGATGGCATCCTCAAGACACTGCAGCTGAATATGTGTGATATTCGAAATGTAGTGGGCGACCGGAGATCTTGGCGTAATATGGTGTTTAGGGTTACGAAGAGTCGGACACGACTGAATTCAACTGATACCAGGGGTATAGGCTCCGTATCAGCTCAAATTGCTTCAGATTCACAGTGAAGAAACGGTGCATAGACAAAAAGAAAGACCGGAATGTCACAAAGTGGCCGCAGTTATTACTTCCAACACTTTTCGGCCCTCTCCGTTATTGCCTAATAGCAGCCCAACAATGCTTCAACGACGATTGCGTCCAGATGACATTACTAAAGTTATCAATAAAACCAGACGGACAGAAACAATCGTCCCTGATTTATCGCTCGATTCAATATAGATAGATAAAGGCCAGTTAGAAGCCGGTGCTTTCATATTGCGAATGAGCAAAGTACCGTGAAAAAGTTTGCCAGAATACATAGAAGAAACAGTTGCGACTTGACGCATGCATAGTAAGCGCGACTCTTGCATGGAATGACACATGTATGGATGGACTTGTGGAAACCAATTGGTACCAGTTCTCTCTTTAAAACACTGCGTGACCGTGCTGGTTCAGGCTCTCTTTACTAAACAAGGAAAGGGTGAAGAACGTGGGATGCCTGTCATAGCGCCAGTAACATACAGTTACGGCCCACCGTTAAAGGGAACACGAGGCCGGGTTGCTGCAGCGCTTTACAAAGCACTCCCGAGAGAGCCAGCTACAAACGATCGCACAAAGTTTAACGCGCAGTAAGCAAGGCCTACTGTTCTTCCCGACCATGCACTTGATGCCATCCATTTTTGCCAGTGGTCGGCGGCAGCGCTCTGCAAAGTGTTTTCGCCACGCGATCTCTTGTTCTATTTAACTATGGACCGTACTGTACACACGTATACCTACCGTAGCCACTCCAAGGCGGTAGGGGTCTATAGTCCTTCCGGTCGCGTAGTTATTGGCATCGCCACTCCTGACCGCACTGTGTATGTGTTCCGTTGTTTCATTTCTTTCGAGCAATATCTCAGTGAGAAACCGCCCTTGGCACCTCCTTGTTACTCGATTAGGAACAGTGTGTTCATAGCGTGCTGCGGCCCTCGCGAAATGATAATAGCCGTGCGTTACGAGAGGATGAAAAACCTCACCTAGTCATCGTCGTCGGTATCCTCATATATATATATATATATATATATATATATATATATATATATATATATATATATATATATATATATATATATATATATATATATATATATATATATATATATCGTCAAACTAGCGATGCATTAATTCATGAATCGTGTAACCAGCCAGACAACGGGGGGCATGCCTCAGCGGTAAATAGACTGATCATCGCGATAGTTTTTGTTTAAATATAACTCAAAGAAGTTTAATGTTTCTTCAATGTACCGCCAAAGGCAACGATAACTTATGTGTTTATACAGAAGATATATGGGGGCACTATGCAGCATATATGAGTATAGATCCATGATAGCACTGAAAACGTTTATGCGCGCCTTGAACTAAGTGCAGTGGGGCGACCTATTCGTACAGTGTGACGGCAAATATCAATACAGAAACACCAACCGAGCTTTGGACACGATACGCTCGCGGCAAAACCATGAACCATATCCTGCATTCCTTCACGCGCGCGCTCATGCAACGGCAGCACTTCGATAATAGAGTGGCAGTACCTGTTGTGCAAAGCCCTTTACCTTATGCATCTCTAATGAGGCGTCTAGGGCAACCTGTCGCCCAGACTGGATACAACGCCACCGCAACGCGGCCACTAAACTAATCGGCTTGTTACAATCCGGTCGGAGACGGTATAGATGCCCTACCGTAATGCGAAATTGATCAATCGGCCAGCTAGCGTCGCCAGCCGCTAGCCATCCAGCCCTACTGATCGAACGCATGGGGTCACTGTAGCGCGCGCCGACAGAGACAGGGCAGTGATGCATCTTCGAAAACCACTTCCGACAGGGTGGACAGTGACACCGGAGGGGGGGGGGGGGGGGGCGGGGGTAGAGTGGGTTGGAAGCCCTCGTCACTCCGTCTTCGAACAAAGCCACGCATGGACCAGACGCTGTCGCCATGTGGCTCGAGGTCAAGCGACCCGGAGAAAGAATCACTCGCCAAAGAGACGGCAAGCCGGCTTCTGTTGATAGCTATTTCGAGTGTGTGTCGAGTCCAGACCACGGTAAGACCACTTTGCGATGCTGCTGTTATTGGCAGCATGCTGTGCCTTCACACGGAAGCGAGAAGCATTTCAAGCAGCGAGACTGACCGAGAGAAGATCGCGCCGGTCGCCTTCAAAGTCGAGGTCGACTAGCCGGGGTCACTCCGCCCGATGGGGGGCGGTGGTGGTGGTGCCAGATGAGTGTCTGTGCATACGGTAACGGCCCGACAGCCCTCTCTTCACCAGATCCTACCCCCTTTCTCCTTTATTGTACGTTAGAGGGCCATCGCCGCCGCAGCCTTTTGTCCTCTATGGACCAGACGCTGTGCAGCGAATCGACCGTTATGACGACGCCGTAGCTTACCGTGGTGTGGTTGCGGGCACTTTCGGAAGTGTGGGGAACTCGGCGGGGTCTGTTGTGGTTGGCGTTTGTTGGCCTCGGCGACCGCTGCGCTTTGTGGTCCCCCGCTGGTGTTTTGCGCTGCCGGAGTCGGTGGGATCGCCGCGGATAGTGGGAGCATGTCCGGCGCGGTTGCTGCATTCCCACAGGACGATAATTTTTTTCCTTGTGTTCTTTTTATGTTCGGAATTTATTTCGAATTCGCTCACTGTAAGCTCTGTTGGCACTTTGGAGAGATCAATCAAAGACGTTCTGCGTGGTTTTACGTTGCGGTTAACGGATTGATAATTCATTATTTATTTTATTTATTGATTGATACTGTTGGCCCTCGGGCTTTTTACAGAGTGGAATTTTTTTTTTTCATAGTTACAGCGTGAACACGCAGTTGAAGCCCGAGCGCCAAAGGGCGCAGGAAGAAAAAAAAAAAAAACTCGCTGTACACAATACACAATAAAAACACAACACAAGGCACCAATGACTTTCATGAATAGATATTTAACATTAGAAGAAAAAAAATCAAGGATATCTAAAAAGAAGTATAAGATGAACAGTTTTTGCAATAAAAGCAAGGGAACGGGAATGTAACATAAACAGCCTGGGTTAAAATTCAATATTTTGCCACAAGGTAAATCAAAGTGGCATTTTTTTTGTTCAAACTAGGATGCGGAATCTTGAGTGATCTCACGCGCTAATGAGTTAGGATTTTCAATCGTGTGTGGGAAAAGTGAATATTTAAATATATCTGTTCTCGCAGCTAAATGCATGATTTGTTAGGGGGGCCTGTGTCTGACTGAGAGTGATGACCTTTCTGAATACAACTTCGAAAATTAAAATAATGTGTATTCGAAAGAAGAAACTAACCTGGCTATCATTTGCCGCTGGGACAACTTTGGCTAGGTAAAAGTAGTTAGCATGGCCATGACTGAGGGGCGTAGCCAGGGGGAGGGCTTATGGGGCTTCAGCCCCCCACAAAATTTTTCCGTACTGTCATATACCGCAGATCAAAACAACTACCAGAGCCGGAAGTCAATCTGAACTTCGTCTCCAGTATGTCTTTTTCACGCTCAAAAAGAGATTTCAATGGAAATCAAGATAGCGAAAGCTGCATTCAGTTTTCTCAAATCGTTCATCGGACCATACAAAGGAGACAAGTCATACTATCAGACAAGCTGACAAAGCACGCAGAGATGGAATGCGTGGAGAAAAAAAAAAAGAACTTAGAGGGAGCGTAACTCCTCATATGCGCAGCCTCCGCAGGCCAAACTCGATCTTCTGACGTCACGCCGTGTTCTCCCTCTCAGACTTCTTGTTCGCACTGAATCTCTGTGTTTTTAGCCGCTATATATGTATGCACCGGTGGTATGTCTGTCGAAGTGGTCTACTGAGAGTCCTCGTCTGTTCGCAACACTTCAGTTTTTAGAGTGCAGATACTGCATTATAATCAGTTATAAGCACACTGGAGAGAGTGCAGGTAACTATCTCATCTGCGGGTCCGTCAGGAAGACTACGTATTCGAACTAATGTTAATTGTGTGACTAGAAAACTGGCTTTAATGATTTTTTCAGTTCTGCATTGGCTAAATTAAACAAATGATTTTCGTCTGAAACAATACATGCGCATGATACTCGATAGAACGAAAGCCCTGGACGGTACTATTCCTTCGTGTAATCTTTGCATCCCGGCATGCAGAATTTATGGCGCAGTTGAGAGGTGACAGGTTGGTGGCAGGTATCTCGATATGAAGGAGGCTGAGCAACAACGTCAGCCCCCCTCGAAAAAAAGTTCTGGCTACGCCACTGCCATGACTGTATGAGTTGTTCTGTATTTTGAAAGCATAACCATGGCTGCTGTCCTCTGAAGAGTTTGAATTTTCTCATTTTATGATTAAACTTTAATACTAATTTAATTTTAATTAAAGTTTGAATAAGTTATATAGCATTATATTTCTCCCATGCAGCTCTAGCGTGCTCTAACATGGAACGTACTATAGGTCAGGCAGGCTATCGGTTACACATATCAGGGAGCACATTTTATTTTTCGTCCTGAGCCTAACTTTTTTCTCTCTTCGGCACATATTATTATTGTGGGCGTTCCAGTTTTGGTCTTCTGATATGGCGACTTCTATATAATGTAAATTGACTACTTTGCGATATAACGTTACCATCTAACGCGTAATTTATAGCGAAAATGTTCTTATTTTTCATCGTTACTCTTCTACACACTGTTTTATCGTAATTTATTTTCATGTTCCACTTTTCGCACCAATTACTGACAGTTATTAAGGCTATATTCGGTGCGATCTGAACCTCACGATGTGAAATGTTAAACTCTTGGTACATTAGGCAGTTATTTGCACATAAACGCAGCGTGACTCGTTTTTTTAGAACGTTGGTTTTATCATTAATGCAACGTACGAACAGGACAGGGCTCAGCACGGGGCGGTGCCGTACGCTAGATGGTACAGTCAGTATTACCGATGTTGCACTGTTTACTTAAACAAATTGCGGCCTATTACCAAAATAAGGTTTTATCCACATGAAATTATTATTATGAACGCTAAACGAAAATAATATGTTAAGCAGATGAGAATCCGAAAAACGGTAAAAGGCTTTTTACAGGCCCAAACACATGCAGTCTATTTAACTGCGTTCGTTAATCGCATTCGCAAACTATTCCTGCAATGTTTCTACGAGTTGTGTGGATAAAACCTTAATCAAGTTTAAATAATTACCGGTTTCAATATGATCAATCAAACTTTGATATGTCCAAAATTTTACATGAGCAGGTTATCGATATAGCTGCGTAGTTGCCAACTCTGTGTTTATCATCAGATTTATGAATAGGCACAACTCTCGCCTTCAAGCAATCATACGGCAAATTATGCTGTTCTAGGAATACTTTAAATATAGTTAATAGATACTATGAAATCAATTCTGCCTAGCGTCAAAAAAGTCATGAAGGATATCATCTTTGCCGACACTATCTTTCCGATCTATGTTGAGGACCAGCGAGATTTCTTCCGCGAATAAAAAGAGAATAACACAAGCGCATGATCGTTTGGCCTGCTCATGTTCTGAATCAACGTTTATGTTGGATAAAACAAGGAGCTGAAAGATTTACTTATGTAGATATTGTACTTATCCGCAACCACTGAACGGCCAGTAATAACATCTCTCCAGTCAACAATGGAGATAGTGTTTCCTATCGATGATGCAAGGTGACGCCAAAACCGCTGCGACTAATCCTTCATAAACTCAGCCAATGTCTGGTAGTAGTACTTTTAATACGTTAAAATGCGTGAGCTTTTAAAGCTGCTCTACTTTCGCGTGCCACGAGACATACGCTTAATAGAGTTCTCGATGACAAGTGATGATGTTTCTCGCATCCACCGACAGGGCTTTGGGAAGCACTTTTAGAGTATCCCAAGAAATATGTTTCGACTGAAAAAGCATTAGAAGAGTCAAGCGTCATTCGGAGAGAACTCCCTAAAGGTGGTGTCATCAGACTGACTGCCAACACGTATACCTGCCATTGAAATCACAATTACGTTGAAACTTTGAGATACATATTGTTACAGATAGACCTTTGCTATAGATAACATGGGGGGTGAAATTGTACTTGACTGCTTTCGCATGAACGACCCACAGGGTACTTCATGGATTTTCGATTAGCTTTCTTCTACAGGCGCAATTAAAAACGTTTATTCTTGATGTCTGGATGTCTGATGGAAACATTCTTAATCAAAGAGTGTTCATATGAATAATTTGCGCTGCGCTGAATTATTTCAGACTAGAAGGTGATGGTCAGGTAGCGCTCGGCTAGGACGCGAAAATTTGCAACAGGAAAATGATAAGTGACAGGTGTAAACAAAAAAATCGAGAAATCTTGCTGAAATTCCGGAAGCCGAGGCTGCTTTGAAAGCGACGCAGGAAATTGTCCGTTATGAGTCGCATTTGTTTGTGGTAAAAAAAGTTCTTGTTTCGACAATTACGGTGACAGCACCAGGTCTATAGCGCACATCTTCGAAGGCGCACGCGTGATCAACTATTAACTAACTAGGGAAGCAAAATAACACTAAAATAGGCGCTGACCAGACAAGAGATGAAAGAGAGAAGTTGATTAATCTATTGATTGATAGACTGAGATCTGCCTAAGCATCTGAAAGACTAGCGTTGAACGACGGCGGGGGTAAAGACAAAATGTGGACTCCTTGGACTCCGCTGGACTCCTTTGTGCACGTCAGAAACCGAAAACATCGCACACATAGAAAAGCAATCACGGCAAATTTGGGGAATCCCTCGGGACAATATGCACTGGACTTCCGTTCCTTCTTTTCCTCTGAGGCCATAGAAAAGATATCGCTTCGCACTTTCTAGCCATGGAAGCTAGCCTATAGAACGACAAGCCATCTATATTCCGTCGAGTATTCTTCCCGCAGTTAAAAACGAAAAAGAAAAACTCCGTTTAGTTAGCTCAGTGGTGCCACAGGGGGGTCGCCTTTCTTTTATTTCTTATCAATGCGCTTAACTGCGTCAGTACATTACGAACTCACCATATTCCTAACGAGTAAACGAGATCTTCTCCATTTATTTTTACAGTAGTGAAGCAGGAGTCAAATTAAGAACGCACACGCACGCACGCACGCACACAGACACACACACGCACGCACGCACGCACGCACGCACACACACACACACACACACACACACACACACACACACACACACACACACACACACACACACACACACACACACACACACACACACACACACACACACACACACACACACACACACACACACACACACACACACACACACACACACACACACACACACACACACACACACACACACACACACACACACACACACACACATACACACACACACACACACACACACACACACACACACACACACACACACACACACACACACACACACACACACACACACACACACACACACACACACACTCTTCATCATCGGTGGTCTTATCTCTGCCTGCACATGAAAAACCGTTCTTCATCCGTCAACAACAAATTTGAGACAACGTTTTACCCTGGCCTGGCCTGGCCTGGCATGTTAACATCTCTCGGAGTGCCCGAGACGTGAAATAAAAACGATCGCGGAAGCAAACTTTTGTACATCTCCATCGGGCTGTTATTTTTTACTCTTGGAGGACAAATAAAGCGGCAGGCTTTGTAGGGCTGTGTTACGAGACGGAGGCTGCAGCATTCCTGCTTACACCGCCTGACTAGTATACCATGATTTACGGACGAACAAGCAGGTGCCGTTGCTTACACGTCCTACAGCAATAAAACACTACACATTACAGACAGCAAGCCCCTCAAGAAGGAGATCGGCGGTGAACAGCGCACAGAGCAGAGGCACGCTAACCCCGCGTGCCTAGATTTGTGGGAGCCTTGTAAAACGCCTCGTCTAGCGCGGATGCTACCGGGTCAGCCGGTCTGACGCCCGGCAGAGATGCGCCGACACCGCCACGTGAGTGATGTGGGACCCGTGGTGGAGGATCGAAGACAATCGCGCGTGCCGATGCCTCCTCCGCCGCCTTCCCGCGCCGTGGGTCACGGAGCTGCTGTTCCTGCTTCGGTTGCTTGTGGCAGTGACGATATGATCGCCCGTTACCCCTTTGCGGAAGCGTGACGCTACAATGTGGTACGCGCCAAACTTCGCTTTAGGGCTGGAATAGGCGGGGAATGGATCTCCGAAATTCGGCGCTGGCGAAAGAACAGGCAAGCCGGGCCTTAATAAAGAGCAGTGAGCGTCGTACTCAAAGGCGTGCCTCTGCGCACTCGCTGCAAGAGTTAGGGTCACGCTTTTCCATCGTGGCTAGAGCGACGTTCGAGACACACTGCGAAGACGAAGCGACAAAGACTGAAGCGCTGACGGTGACAGTCGACTTGAATTCGTGCTCGTAATGCAATCAAACGTTGGGCTACGTTCGGTCGTCTACTTTCTTCAGTTATCTCATCGGTAAAAAGCCTAACTGTGGCCAATGAATTTGTTTGAATGAGTATCTAGTACCGTCCCAGCTCTATAGCTAAAAGAGGCGGAGGGGGGGGGGGGGGGGCAGGCACGCCATGACGGAATGCTGGGACGCAAGCGTTAACGTCGCGCGTAATATCGCCAATACGACTGATAATACTGCCAACGACGCTGGTTACCACGAGATGAGGCTGGCCGTACTGATGACCGTTTACTCGAAGTTTTTATTTGTCAGTTTGAGAACGTGAATATAAAAAGTTCAGCGCTTTCGTTGTCTGTTACTCTTGCACGGTGTGGAATTCAACGCTTAAAATACTTTGTTGAAGTCTGTGTTTGCCTCGTCAATTTTCTTAAAAGCCTTCGCTGCATGCTTTCATGCCTGCTGGTTTTCAGGTGTTTAAATACGTAACACCCAGTATTCCGCATAACTCCCTTACCCCTCTCAGAAGAAAAAAAGTTTAGTCGCTTGATATTTTTTAATCATGCACTTCAATTGAATAGATCCGGTCATTTCACTGTTCTTTTTTTTTTTCTATTTCGCCTGTCTTGAAATTCACTAGCCAGCTGAACCGGTGATATTTGGCAGAACGTGGCACATGCTGAAAACGAACACCCACCGACACGCTAAAATTCCTGTTCGTAATATCAACTACGCGTTTCGCGAGTATAGCCCTTCACGCCGCCACCCCTGTGCGAGGTGGTGGCAGCGCTAAGGAATGACTGGCTTAACCTTGCCTTGAAATGGTCGGTAAATAATCTGTACCGTCATATATATCGTGTAATCTGGACAAAATTTAACACCTAGCACTTCCCCAGAAGGCCAATGCCCTCTTAAGATTTTAATGAGATTCCAGCTATCCCACGCAGCCTCAAAGCAATAAGTGCAGTCAAAGCAACATTTCAGTTTTTCTTTTACGGCGTGAATGATAATCTCGAGCCGGCCGAGTGGTCACTAGTAATCAAGGGGAAGGAAAGCGAGACGCCAGCAGTAATAGGCCCAACTACAAAACCAACAACAACAAAAAAGAAACCTAAGTAGTAGGGAAAGCCCCGCGCGTCTATCTACAACTAGCGAGGCCTTCATGTGCTGCGCGTCAATTTTACGGCTAGACTGCACAGCAGCTACATAACAACGGAAGTACAAGCGCACGTGACAGGCATTTCGTATGACGCTTAACCAGCCTAACCGTATAGGTAAAACTCCTCGCGTATACGTCTTCGTCTATCTATATCTCTGGCTGCCTGTCCCTTCAGCGCGAACGACGAGGCCTCGCGCTAGCCAGCCAGCCAGGTCTCACGCGAAACGATGTAACAAGCTGCCGACGCGGGTCGGAGAGCTCCCGGGCCAACACAGGCCGGGAACAGCGGGTAAGCGGTCGATAGGCATCGCGGAACACGTTTTACTGTGTACGCCACTCCGCGATCTCGTGCGCGGCGGAGCGCTTCCTCCGATCCTGAAGACGTCAAGCGGCTTTAAAGCGGACCCACGAGGATCTCGTCTCTCGCAGTGTGTCGGCGGTGCGCACGTCGTCACGATGCGATTAGAGCTCGCGTGGGGTTGCGTCACGCTGACTGTAACCGATCTGGAGCGTACGGAATTCGAGTCTGTCACGAGAGCCGCGCGGCGGGCAATCGTGGCCGACGCCGTGCTCTCAACCTACCGACCTCTTCGAGTTCAGATAGTCATCGACGTTTAAGGGGACGCTAAACTTGTTAGCGGCGGTGAAGTCAAGAAGGGCGCATTACGCTGCATCCGGGGGCTTTTCGGGTCTGATTTCTGTTGTTGGTCGGCGCGTGTTGCATCGTTGTTTCCTTGTAATTGGGTCAAGGCTTTCGAGTCTCGAAAGCAAGATTGACCACCTATGCTGTATCCGGAAGTCTGTGCCTACGTTTGGAGGGCTCATTCTTGTATCCGAAACATCGTGACGATCCAGGAACATTACTACCAGCAGTCAGCTGCGTTCGAAAAGTTGCTATCATACTTTCCACAAGTCATAATAAGGTTGAAACGTTCTCCCTCATCTAGCACGCTTGCGGCACGCAGACTCTGTACAGTACTACGTCTCTCGTGTGCAACCGCTGGGGGCGTAAAAAGTTCACATTTGCCTTACTAGGTGCCGCTGACAGCTTCGTGGAACGAGAATTCATTCAATGGTCACCAGTCGCAAACGTTAACTTCATTATCATCATCGTCACTGTTATTTTCAGCCGCCAGTTAGGCAATGAAACAACATATTTCCCTCTAGCAGATTCTAATAATAGTAAGGATGAGCTGTCAGCCGAAGTTATAAGCGAAATAGATATGCTCCGTCCATTATTATGATGGGTCTGCATTTAAGCTCTTACCGTGCTTAGGCGAACAAATACCAACATATAGACAATTTACAAAGGGGTGAAGGGTGCTGCCATATTGGGGAGCTAGGCTGCTCTCGTAGCATAGGAAAGTGTTAACGACTTAACTTTAACAGCCCAGTCAAACCGGTTTCTTCAAGGGTCATAAAATGGTCTATATTAGCACGTGCTTCTCAGAGGATCCTCTCTCATGCATCCTATGCGCGATGCTATGTTTCTCAAAACGAATTCCGTAATCATGTGCTCACGCAATCTGGCTAAGATAGACTGCTCCAAAATTACGTTAGGAGAGCTGCACTTAATGGCGGGATGCGAAAAATGCTTACAACGGTTGTATGTGGCCAGAATTGGAATGGCGAACAAAAAGGCGGACGTTTAAGCACGGATTGAACATAGTTTCCCTGTCTCTGTGCTATACAAAGGCGGAGGCAACGCTATTCTCATCTATATCTGCCATTGGTATGAGTGAAAGCGCAACGAAGTCCATCTTAATGATATTAGGCAAGGGGTTATAACGTTACATACGGCGCCAACAGTGACGTGACGAATGATGTTACCAATGACGTTAAAGGCAAAGGTCAAAGGACAATGTCAGAGTGACAAGGTCAGTGGTCACGTGAATGCTATGGTCGTATACCACACGAGACAACACTGATAGATATCGAAACACGTCCATGTCTCACAATGATGGTTTGGTTTGGTTTGTGGGGTTTTAACGTCCCAAAGCAGCTCAGGCTATGAGAGACGCCGTAGGGGAGGACTCCAATGAGCTTGCATGGCTACTCAACGTAGAGCTTACGCTCTAATTGTTTAAAGCGCTTTTTCGTTTGCAAAAGCAATCGCACCTTCTTCGGGGTAAGTAGAGCCTAACCCGTTAACCCGTTGTTCTACGAGAAAGTGGGCTCAATTAGGCTTGGCTGATACAAGCTATCCAGTTTGGGACAGGTGAGTGGGAAGCTTGGCGTGAACGAGCTCACAGAATGTCACGTGCGATTGACCCGCTATTTGATCTAAGAAAGATTAGAGATATGCCGTTGATCTACCGAGAAGGTTAGTCATATATGACTAACCTAGAACCAAATTCTCTGCAAGATAACTATTGAACCACTCAGATGCCGCGAACCCCGTGGTCAAGAAGAATCCAGATCCCTTTGTTACGGTTTCCTTATTGTCCGCGCAGTGCTATGGAACCGGCAGAGCTATGGATACCAGGAAGAAAATATTAATCTTTTATTTCATGCTTTAAAACATTTTCTTGCGTTTTACATTTAAACTGGATGGCGTTCGGTCATAGATGGGAGTTGGAACATACGCAAATGAGTCGGAAGCTTTGTAGATTCCAGGGAGTCACACACGGCCCGTGCACAGCTCTGCAACCACAAGGCAAGGAGGATGTGTCCTCCCCCATAACCCTCCCCAACCTTCCATCGAACAATGGAGCTTTGCCGCAGTCGCACACGTCCTGCGCTGCGTTTTGAACTGTGCCATTCCACTTCCCACCGGAATCCTACGACACTCCGTCGCCGAGACACTTCTCAAGTCCGTGAACCACGGAAGAAGACCGAAAGGGGAGGACCCTCAGTCTCCAAGCGAACGAGGAGAGAGGAAGGGTGCGTGGTTTTGTTGTCGTTGTCGGCGGCGACGGAGTCTCCGTTTTATTTGTTTGACGTTCCCCATCAAAGTGAAAACGCCTAGAAGATGCCTCAGGCTGGCGGCAGACCGTTAAGGCCGTAAGGCGGTGCCGTTTCAGCATTATCTGCACCGTTTCTCTCACGACGTTGTACTAACGCCGCACGGGGCTTTGCGACACTGGTGGCGAGCGTTTAACGGGCCTTTCGTTATATACGAGGACTTCCGCGGAAAACTGCTGCCAGTGCTGCTTCGTTTCGCGAGTCACGGCGTCTCGTTGTGACGTTTTTTCTTTGTTGTATTTCTTTTTCTTTTTTTTTTTCCTGCGCTCTCTCGGGGAACACAAAGGCGCTCGGAGGCGTGCTTGGAAGGGCGGTGCAGGAGTATCCGTCGCGCTTTTCAATGGGACCTCTGAGTACTCCTGGCTTGGCGGCATGCCTTTCATGCATACCTCAATGGCACGAGCCACAAATGTGCACCGATATCATCGAATGAACCATTTACGGCAAACTCTGAGGGGCGAAAGGACCGAAAGGAATGAAAGATTAAAACTCGTTCGAGGATAGCGACGGCCCTCATTATAGATTTTTCGATAACGCTGCTGCCGCCCATGACGACGCCAGCTGGATTACAGTGTACTGTGGCTTGCCCTGGAATGAATTTTTCCGATATGCATCCGGCCTTGGCTCCATCCAGCATTTCCGCGTATCATCAAGGAGTCCGTTTGTCATACCTTTCCATTTTGAGGGGTTGTTCACTCACATTGACTCGCGAATATTCTCCTCCCGCTCACACTCGCGCATACATCCCATGTGAATCAGTTACGCTCACTTCCACTTACGCTAAACGGGGCTCACAAAGTTTGCGTGAGCCCATCAAAATGAGCGCGTTCATTACATAGCATCCCAACTTGTTTTCTGGTAAATGACATCTTTTCGGGATTTTTGTCTTCCTAATGCGTATAGGATGGAAAATCTATGTTGCAGGTTCATACGAGTTTGTCAAGTAAGAGCGTGTTTTGTGGCGAAAGCGTTTGCATAGCTCGCGGTGAAAATCTCTTGTTCGCGAGATCTGTCCGTCTGCGAGATGTGTTCGCGAGTTTCAGCGATATTACACGAGATGTGTCCACGAGACGTCATAATAGATTCTGACGTCGAAATATTTTCCTCGGTTAGGACGTCGCAATAGGTTCTTACGTCGACATAATTTTACCATTTAGCCAGTTAGGTTAGTCCCTATAAAAAAACCCGTAGGGCCACGTGTAAGTCAAATCAGTCTAGCATGTCGAGGAGAGGAGTCCTGAAATGCCGATGCCGCCGACGACAAAACCAAAGAAAAGAAAGAAGTAAATGAAAGTATAACACGCACACAAACACGCAAGATAGCGTTAGAAGAGAAGAACGAGGAAAGGGGCTTTTGCCATTAAACTTTTCAGCGAAGCTAAGCGAAATCCTGTAATTTTTCTAAAATTCCTTATGCGACGTTGCGTCTTCTGTAGCGTATTGCATGGAACATTTACGTTAGAGGTTCATGCGATTTTCTCTAGCAAGATCGTTTTCTTTAATATTCATGCTGTGTTGCTCTGTCGTAAAACGGATAAAGCTTTATTCTGTGAATATTCAACTTGGACGTGCTTTGCATGTGTTGAAGTACAGTCAGCACTTCCGGGACCTTATATGACAGTAAACTGAAGGAACGACCTACATTTAGCAATTGGATCACTTTGGATCAGAATGCCAGCTAAGTGCGTGGTTGGGTAAAAACGCACGGCGACGGTGACACACAGAACAGTAAACACTTGTTATCATACTACAATGGTTTATCTTCACCCAGTCGAAAAAACTGAAGAACTGTGTCAAAAATACGACAAAATATCCTGTAGTTCTGTCGTAACCATCAGGTTTTTTTGTAGTTCTGTAGTTTTCTGTAGTATATTTCTGGTGTCTGTAGTTCTGTAGCACTTTTCTGTTGTAACTAGAGAAATGTCTGATGTTACCACAGATTGTTCTGTTGTCACAACAGGTTTCCTGTCAAAAACCGCGCAGGAATTCTGTCGTAACATCAGAAAATTTTCTGTTGTTTTTTTCCGACTGGGAGCTCTCCTGGCCAATCGTGTTGGCTACGGGGTTATGTGAGTCCTGTACTGAACGCTAGGTCGCCTGTTCGAAAGACGGTCGTGTAATGCGTCCGCAGTTAGATGGAGACAAAATGGAAGAATGCTCGTTTTCTTCCGCCTTTCTTCATGTGACTGTTGGGTGTTAGGTATAGTAAAAGTTGATTAATTATTACTGTAATCTTCGGGACACCTTGACTTTCTTTGCAGTCAGCGGTTGATCTTTCTGCCTACATTTTGTTTTTCACGCACTGCCACGTTTGAACGTTCACATAGCATCACAACCGATGTAAGCCAACAGGACACCTTGCGCTTGTATAGCCTCCAAGTTATTGTCGGGGAAGCATAGCGCCGCAGATCAAAGGACACAAGAAGATACATGACCGCAACCACATAATGCGTTCGAAGCGGAAGTCATGCGTGAACTTCGAAGAACGTGGGTTGAAAAACGATGGACGCTGTCGTACAGATTGCTTGTAGCGTTTCTTCGCGCCAGTGCTCGCTCTCTGTGCCGACGCAGGTAGTTGCGAAAACGCTATGCAGCTGTCGTTTGCTCACTTTTTTTTTTGTTGTTTTTCTTGCCCGCCACATTGATACTATACGCCTGGTCGGAAGACGCGTTTTCAATTTGGCCAGCACGGGTGTCGAAGACAACGAAAAAGCAAGGTTCAGTCACACCTCGGGGTAATATCACACACACAAAAAAAGTGAAAAATAAATCTTTCCTTGGAGTGAGCAGAAAGGAGGATCGGATGCTGTGTCGCAATTTCCGGTCTAACCGATGATCTGTATTTGGAGCTTATGTCTAATCCTGGCAAGGGACACGAAGAGTTTCCTACAAAGCCCTGAATACCGTACTTCCAGCATATTACCCATGTTTTGCAGGAGTGAATTTTAGAGATAACTTCCCAGAGGCGACCTGCATTGAATTAAGTTATCCATGTCGTTCGCAGCGTCAAAACACGCAGTACTTTTGACGCATCTGTAGTCCGTTCTCACGCCACCTGCTTCAGCTTACCAGACTGAGCTTGCGTGCTATGTCCAAGCCACACGTAGCGTACGTGCAGCAGTTAAGTGGGCTACGTCAAGAACATATATAACAAGGAACGTTGTTAGCCAGACGCTCAACCGAGGTATAGACCTGTACTACCGATGTCAAATTAAATGTGAACCGAGTAGCGCGGAGTGCGTGGCCAACGGTCTAGTTTACTCATCCGCCTGTCGAAAGCAGCGATAGGAGCGCTCATTCAGTTTGCGAAAATTTTGCTTCTGTTTTCTTTAAGGTTCGTTTTCGCGTTTTGCCACTGGAGTGTCACTTTCATTCTTTCCACTGATACCAAATTGCGATGCGCGGTTTCGTTGGCAGCAGCGGCTGTGGCTCGCGTGGGTGGCTAAGAGAGCGCTCTCAGCTCGTCGCAACAACGCTTTGATTTTGCTTCCGTCATCTCACTTGCTTCACCCGCGTTGACCATAGCCGCTACGCAAGGCGCCACCTCTGAGAATGCACTGCGCCCGAGTGGCGATACCATAAAACGAACTTAACCAAAACGATCGCTCCACTGCTTTCGCGACAGGAGGAGCCGCTTCCCTTCTAGCTGGACAACACACTCAGCATCCCTCAGGATCGGACTCATGCTCGGGCCCAGGTTTTCCAAGTTTAGCGTACTATGCTCACATTAATTTCCAAGAACGAAAGATGAACGTATCTCATACTTAATTTCTGCAGCGTTTCGGTTGCTTGACAGAGGTTCTTGGCTTATATGTAGCCTCGACGGTCGCGTTTCGCTCCGGGCGAGATCCAAAACTCGCCCGCCTACCCATTTTCCGGTTAACGTTAAAACCGCAGAAGTCCGAAGTTAATCGAGAGCCCTACACCTAATACGTAATGACTGATGGCGTGTTGCTTCAGCACGTAAAGGTCGATTAACTAACTGCCAGAGCAAGGCCACGCTTGAAGCGGTTGACGGGCCCGAGGGCCAGGTAATATAAACCCAGCGCGCGGCGCCGTAAAGTGAGGGATGTATCTCGCGGGTCACGGGCTGCACTGGCCGGTCGGAGCGGAACCAAAGAGTGAAGCGTAGCTAACGACCGCGAGCAGCTGGGCCGGTGGTTTCGACGCCCACGTCATTAAGAATGCCCAGGAATACAAGCGCGAAGGAAAGACCCTGCGATTGGGAGGAAGAGGAGAAGAAGGAGGAGGACATAACAAGCGCGAAAAGATACCCTCCGTCTACAGGGAAAAGGAGCAGTAGTTCCGCGCAACACGCCGGAAAGGCTGCATCAGTGTCCGAGCGAGTCGACGACTGAAGAAACTGCTGAGGTACGGAGAGTTTACCTATCGCGTGCAGGTAAAAGCATGAGCAAAGCGATTTGAAATCAGTGAAGGAGCAAGATCCCAGCATCCTTGATCCTAACCAAGAGATGGCAATAATTTTAAGCGCCTGGGCAATGTTTACGGTCGGTGTATGTGTCCAGGTGGTAGTTATGGTTGTATTGACAAACTTTGTCAAAATGTGGATTTAACTGCGAGTTCACAACATTGTTCAAGCCTTATATTAAAGGCCGCACGAGAGTGCATTGTTACTGAAAAACAGGGACGCATTTGCAAGGTTGCACAGGTTGTATCTGCGCCAAAGTTGATTACAGAAGGGAAATGCGGAACCAAAGAGACTGTTCGGACGCTTTCAAGAAAACGCCTTCAGTTGTATCGATAGAAACTCACATTGAAAACGCCTTCAGTTGTATCGATAGAAACTCACATTGAATTTAGAATGGAGTCTAAAGCTGCATGAAGCGAATGTCTTTCGAAGACGGGGATCCTTGAGCAGCGACAACTCACACACTGAACGCTCTAGATAATGCGCGAGCGACAGGCTTCGGCAGCCTGCATACAACTATGAAGGGACAAGGCATAAGGCAAACACTGTCCAGTGGAACCAAGACAGGAGAAAGAGGAAAGGCGGAAGCAAACAAGGTATGACCACGCCTGACGCAAAGAAAGCGAGGGGCTGGCCGGGAAGGAGGCGACGGGAGGGGCAGAGTTTGAAGCGTGACTAGTCAGATCGCCTCGCTCATTTACCTACAGCGACGCGTGACACAACCGTGGTGGGGGAGCCCGCTACGAGGCGCTACGAGCGCATGCCCGAGCACGCTTTGGTTCCTTTTGCGCACGTGATGTGTAGCGGCGCGAGCTTGAAAGACGCCCCCGGAAGGTTCATTTTTCAACTGCCCGTCGTCTTGGCGCGAGTCGAAGAGCAAATACGGCGGCTTTTGCACCACCTGGAAGTGACGAAACGCCTACCGAGCGGCCGCAAGCGTGAATATCCGGTTTCTGTAGCGTATAGCAACGTGCGAGATCGTGCGGAGATTCGTCCTAGTACACAAAGGGTCTGCTGTACGTGCTAGGTTTTTCAAAGGAGGGCAGATTATGAAAAGCCGGAACCGGAATCGATAAGGAAGTCAAGCGCGAGAGACCTGCGCATTAGGTGCGTTGTGGAATTACTGGGGCTAGATTTAAAAAGCTGTTCTTAGTTTTTGAAAACATAACACAAATACAGACACGGACCACGCAGATGCAGACGGGACAGGTGCTACAACACAGGATTCCTTGGCAGCAGAGGATAGAAAAGAGCCAAGTATAGGAGAAATTTGATGCATCAGATGTTCGGTTTGGACTAGTTGATACTAATTACTTGAAAGCATAGCGAAAATACAGACACGACCGACACAGATGTATACGGGACAAGAACTGTCAGGTATGTTCGGTACCGGCGCGGGACAGGTATGTTCGGCTTGTTGATGACCTGAGTTAGCGCAGTAGACTAGTAGAACGGCACAAGGTACAAGAAAGGTTGATTCGCAAGAAACAGTGAACCTGAACTTACCTCATCATCATCATCATCATCATCATCATCATCATCATCATCATCATCATCACCATCATCATCATCATCATCACCACCACCATCATCATCATCATCATCATCATCATCATCATCATCATCATCATCATCAGCCTGATTATGCCCACTGCAGGGTGAAGGCCTCTCCCATTTTTGTCCACTTAACCCGGTTCTGTGCTTGCTGAATCCACTTGACCCCTGCGAACTTCTTAATCTTATCCGCCCACCTAACTTTCTGCCGCCCCCTGCTACGCTTTCCTTCCCTTGGAATCCAGTTTGTTACCCTCAGCGACCATCGGTTATCCTATCTTCGCACTACATGTCCTGCCCATGCCCATTTCTTCTTCTTAATTACCACTAGAATGTCAGTAACGAGTTATTTCTCTGACCCACTCTGCACCCTTTCTACCTCTGAATGTTACCCCTACCATTTTTCGTTCCATAGCCCTCTGGGTTGTCCTCAACTGAAGCAGAACTCTCTTGGTTAGCCTCCACGTTTCAGCCCCATAGGTGAGTACAGGCAAGATGCAAGATGCAACTTACCTACCAACACTTTACATATGGAGGGTCGGAATGACTGCGTAAAAAAAGAATTTCATAAAAGAATGATAATCTAAAGATTATTGCATGCAGAGACAATGTTTACGACGCAATTACCAAACGAGCAAGACGACTCAAATGTATTTAGGATGTTATGATAAGACAGAAGCATCCATTATTAAATGAAAATATGGCTTGAAATAATTCGCAGGCCAAAACACTCCAGTGCTTCATGAACCGAAATCGACTTTGTTTATGAGGAATTTTTTGTAAACCATATCACTTCCAGTCTGTGCTGCAGGCCCGAACAGTGATTCTTCTTTAGTCACATGTTTTTGCTGCAAATCTCGGTTGCCCTTCTCAGGCAAAGAAACACAGCCCTGCTGTAGCTTTTAAAAGCGAATACTTCTTCAGATATGCTAATGACTGAGCTTGGAACGAATGAGTTCACTGCATAGTGCTGATAATTATTTTCCTTGTTGCTTACACATTCAGTAATTCTGAAAGAAATTTCACAGATGTCGTATGAAGAACTGGCACAGCGAAGAAAAGTTAGGCATACGTAAGCGGCTATTATCGTTGTGACAACGTTAAGTGAAACAAACGCGGTAAAGTTAAACAATCTCAATTGGAGAGATATGTATGTACATATTCGAATTCAGTGTTTACGGTGCCAAAAAAGTTGTTTTCATTCACGTATCTCACGAAGAGCGGAAAGACATCAATAACATGATTTATTCTCAGCTGTCCCAGCTAATGAGGCGATTTCAGAGCAGCAACTATGTATCCCTTTGTCAAAGACTTCTGACCCCACGATCCGCTCTAAAAGGTGCAGACGAAACTAGGTAGCGAAACTCGAGCTAACAGTCCCATAAAAAACATTTTTTGCCAGTCACCACGAGGAAAGAAAAGCAGGAAAAAAATATAAGAAAAGAAAATGCCCCACCGGTGTGGCGCAGTGGTTACGGCGCTCAACTACTGTTCCGAAGGATGTGGGATCGAATCCCGGCCTCGGCGGTCGCTTTTCAATGGAGGCGAAAAGCAAGGCGCCCGTGTGCTGTGCGATGTCAGTGCACGTTAAAGAACTCCAGGTGGTCGAAATTTCTGGAGTCCTTCACTACGGCGTCTCTCATAGCCTTAGTTGCTTTGTGACGTTGAACCCTACAAACCAAAGCAAACCAAACAAAAAGATAAGATAACCAAGATATTCTTGCTGCCATGTATGAATTTATTTTTGAAATTTCTGAGGCAGCTACAGACTTAACCATGTTGTTCCCCACACTTTCTCGTGAAGTTTTCGAATAGCCTTCCCTCTTGGAGTTCTTCCTCTTAACCGTGGAGGCACCAGTTACATATTCTCAGTAGAATAATTACCCAGCGCAGCATTTGTGCAGCGTTTCCTGACTGATTGGAGACAAGCAGGCAGGAGGCCGGCGAAAGCATGCAAAGCTAAACATTTAGTGCCAGTAACTCCGACGCAAGAATGACCTTCACAAAGTGAGCCGCGTTACACAAGGACGGACGTTTCCTACTCGTCCCTTTGCAACGTCTCTCCTTTTCTGAACATCACTTGACGCTGAGGTTATTGCCAATCATCTAAATCAACTCGCCAAACCGATTATCTTACTATTTTAGGGCCAGTTTGAAACGCAGCATACTTTTCTGGGATGAATGAAGCCCGACAGTCATTAACGTGTTATCGACAGTCGTCATAATCAGTGGTTCTTAGCAGCATCCAGTTTAAAATGCCCAGAAACGTTTCATATAACGCCCTTACTTCGTCGAAATGGCCCGAAATATAGTAGTCGCACGCAGTTGACAGCTTTCGATAACTTTCAAAACTTCAAAGACCCTGTTTAACGAGCTCCTTGTTCCGTCTTGAATGCAGGTGCAATATACATCATTTAAGTTAAGTACGTGGTAGAATGCTCATTGGAAACAAAATTACAACTTTCAAAGTGAATCATACAAATCGCATCAGTTTACTTATACAAAGTGATCTTGGAAAGGCTTTTTTCAGAGCGTTCTTTTATTGCACAATTTCTTGCACGGCGACTATATATAGGGGCACGATGAATACTATAATTTCCAACCTCATTTTGCCTGCACAAATAACACATTGTTATAAAAAAAGTAAATGTATGAAAAACATATACATCGGCATTATGATGTAAATGCAAGGTCCCATGAGGTCGCGCGACTCTTTCCCCGTTGCTGGAACTTCAGCAGCCTCCAACGACGCCCAGCAATTTCCAGAACATTCTAGAGCAAAGATAAATGCACTGACAAAACGAAGTTTAAATCATACCGTTCTTCAAGCTCACGGAGGGCGCCAGCGGCTGGAGTTTGTCCCCGTTATTCTTCTTTAGCCCGAGCATTTGCATTCAAAGGCCGATGTCGAAACCAGGTCCTGTGCAAACAACCCGTGCGTGAGAGCGTGCTCGAGACAGCGAAGCGTGTCATTAACCTTCACAGAGGCGCCGAGTTCTTGATCATTCCTTCCAGCTGCTGCTGCCCCCTAATTGCGTCTTCGCGATGAGGTCCGCGAAGAGAATGGATGCCAGCTGTGGCGTGGGCGGCATTTCGACACTGTCCACCGAGCGCGCTCTTGAAGAATGGCTCTTGCGTTAAAGCTCGGCCGAGCACTGGGCTCCATCGCATGCTGTGAAGTCGGCGAAGCGAAGTTGCGCGTGTGCTTATGCGTACTTGTGTTCTGAGGTAGAGAAAAGGTAGCGCCTTTTCAGGAGCTGTCTAGTTAGTTACGCTCGCTTAAAGCGACATGCGCTCACACGTGCATAAAATGCGCGCAGCTCAAAGAGCACATGAGGAATTTTTTGTAAACCATATCACTTCCAGTCTGTGCTGCAGGCCCGAACAGTGATTCTTCTTTAGTCACATGTTTTTGCTGCAAATCTCGGTTGCCCTTCTCAGGCAAAGAAACACAGCCCTGCTGTAGCTTTTAAAAGCGAATACTTCTTCAGATATGCTAATGACTGAGCTTGGAACGAATGAGTTCACTGCATAGTGCTGATAATTATTTTCCTTGTTGCTTACACATTCAGTAATTCTGAAAGAAATTTCACAGATGTCGTATGAAGAACTGGCACAGCGAAGAAAAGTTAGGCATACGTAAGCGGCTATTATCGTTGTGACAACGTTAAGTGAAACAAACGCGGTAAAGTTAAACAATCTCAATTGGAGAGATATGTATGTACATATTCGAATTCAGTGTTTACGGTGCCAAAAAAGTTGTTTTCATTCACGTATCTCACGAAGAGCGGAAAGACATCAATAACATGATTTATACCTCACGTGCGTGGAGGCGTACTGACTCACCTATTAGAAGTCGTCGCTTGCCCGGTTGACTTTCGCCCGGACTAGTCACGAAACGTTGGTTACTGCTGGCGTATGTTGTAGAAAGAAACGCAGGCAGCATTTAAAAATATATGACGACGCTTATTGAGCTACAGACGCGCTAACGCCTCGAATTTTCGGCATTCAGAGACTGGCGTAGAGTTTGGCAGTGTTAAAGATCTTTATATTAAATTGGTTTATATATAAAAAAAAAAGAAACGCGCAGTATTTGCCACACCACTTGGTAAACACCTGTCCGCACGTGAAAGAAGGCGGGAGTGCAAGAGGAACGAGAAAAAGACGTGTCGTTGTGGAGGCTGCGGAGTAATTTCTACCCCATGGGGTCGTTGACGTACACTGACATTGCGTTCTCCCCTGATGGGGCTGGGGCAGGTAGGCCACCGCCGCTTGCGGCGAGGGCTAGCTAAGTTAAAGTTAAATTGGTTCACAGGAAGGGAAAGGCGCAGTAACTGTCACACTTGCACTGTGGACACCCGAACCGCGCCGTAAGGGAAGGGAGGAAGGTGGGAGCCTGCCACCGAATTTTTATCTGTTGTAGGCCGTCATTGCACCCGCCCCCGCTTCGGTGGTGGACGACGGCTGTTGTTGCGGCGCGCGTCTTTCTTTCCCTCTTCCTTTTCTTCTCTATTTTATCTTCTATCTGCACGAGGCAGCGGAGATGGCTCAGCTACAGAGCCAGTAGCAGGCCCGTGCATTTTCTTTTCCTTCTTCCTACAGCCACAACAACAACACTGACATTGCGGGTTCGGCGGCTGCGTTTCGGTGGAGGCGAAACGAAGAGGCGTCGTGTGCTGTGCGATGTCAGCCCACGTTAAAGATCCCCAGGTGGTCGAAATTACTCCGTAGCCCTTCACTACGGCTCCTCTTCTCTCTTTCCACTTTCACTACCACCTTACTCCCTTCCCTTACGGCGTGGTTGAGGTGTCCACGGAAAACAAGTGAGGCAGTTACAGCGCCTTTCCCTTCCTATAAATCAATCAGATCATTGCGGGCGAAGGGAGGTGGTGAAGAGTGGCTGTTCCTGGGCCATACGGGGCTGGGATGGTAGGTCAATGACGCTTTCGGTGTGGGCTGCCAGCCACCGAAATTTTATCCGTTGTAGGCCGTCATTGCACCCGCCACCACTTAGGGGGTGGACGACAGCCGTTGCGGCGCGCGTCTTTCTCTCCCTCTTCTTTTTCTTTCTTCTCTACTTTCTCTTTTCTGTCCGCACGAGGCAGCGGAGGGCCCCGCCAGTGGTAAGACGCCCGACTACTGTGCCGGAATACCCGGGTTCGAACCCGACCTCGGCGGCTGCGTTTCGATGGAGGCGAAATGAAGAGGCGTCGTGTGCTGTGCGATGTCAGCGCACGTTAAAGATCCCCAGGTGGTCGAAATTACTCCGTAGCCCTCCACTATGGCTCCTCTTTCTCTCTTTTCCCTTTCACTCCCATCTACCTCCCTTCCCTTACGGCGCGGTTGCGGTGTCCACAGAAATCAAGTGAGACAGTTACCGCGCCTTTCCCTTCCTATAAATAAATCAGAGGCAGCGGAGGTGGCTCAGCTACAGAGCCAGTAGCAGGCCCGTGCATTTTCTTTTCTTTCTTAAAAAACTGAAAAAAACTCTGAAGACGCCCCAAAAACGTTTTTGGGGCGTCTTCAGAGTTCCTTGTTGCATTCCCAGGAGTCTCCTCCGTCGACCTTGTCCACTTCCACCCAATGGTCGGTTGCTTTCAGTCCAGGGCTCCGCTGGCTACTGCTGCCCGTTGAGCTCGCTGTACCAGACCTTGCTGGTCTTCGCAGCGGTAGCTGGACAGCAGAGTCTCCCATTGATCCCCACACATGTTTCGAAATTTGTGGACCCCGTCTACATTTTGACAGGGACAGCACTCTCTTGATCGTGGAGCGAGCGGACGCATCTCACATGAGCTCCGTGATTTCACAGCAAAATTTCGTATTTCTTGCCACTTGCGTTCACCAACTTTGCCCTGGACGTTCGTCTATCGCTCCGGACCCGGTGTGGTGATTTCCAGACCAAGGCAAGCAGTTTGATGATTTTTCGACCAAATATTTTTGGCCGCAACAGCTGCGACAGCTAAGCCTATCGCTGCCTCACGACATCGGCGCGTTCGCGCGCAGCGGCGGTGGCGACGTCGCGTCCCGCCAAGCCCAACACCGCCTTGACTATGCCTTACACTGTGGAAGGCACCGATATCACCGCCGCGGAGTTATCAGATGGCTCATGGACGGCATTCGAGATGCAACGCCGGTACCGAAGACCATCTCCGCCCAAGAAACAACCTGCCGAGGCCCAGACGCCAGCCACGACATCGACTGTACCGAATCCGCGGACACGCGGACGCCCTCCACCTTTGACCAAAAAGCGTCCTCTGCCCCGCCTGCCCTCGGAACACCTCAAGATCGTCCTCCGTCCACAGGGCACGCTCAACCTTCACACCGTAGGCCCCGCACGACTTGCACTTGCTATCTACGCAGCCGCCAACGTCGACCACCGCCTAGCGGTTACTGCCGACCAAGTCCGCATACACCCCACTAACAACACCATCACAGTGAGCACGCCTGACAATGCCCGTGCAGTGTCTTACGCCAAGATCGGCACCATCACCATCGACAAGACAGTAGTCCCGGTTGCCGCCTACGCCCCAGCCCCGGACAATTCCGTACGGGGGATTTTGTACCGAGCCTACAGTTACGAAAACGATGCCGAGATCCTGGCTGAGCTCCGCGCTCGAAATCCCGATCTCCCCATCGTTGCTGCGCGTCGTATGGGCAAGACGCAGCACTTCGTCGTTACGTTCGCCAACACCGAGCTGCCCCGATACGTGCGGTACTTGGGGTTTACTTTCGAAGTCTTCCCTTTGAAGCCTCGTCCGGAGGCGTGCTTCAACTGTCGCAAGCTGGGTCACCGAGCGGACGTGTGCCCCCAACCACGAATACCTACATGCCGCCGCTGCGGCGTTGCTCACGACTCCCCACCAGCCGGCCAACCACCTACCTGCCAAGCCATGTGCATCGTATGCAAAGGCTCACATCCAACAGGCAGCAGAAGCTGCAAATACCGCTTCGTGTCTAGCCACAGGCGCAAATCTTCACAATCCCCCACGGACACTGCCACTGACCCAGACAGTTCGCCAAGCGGCCGCCAGTCCCGTCCCCGAGAACGCGGCCACCAACAACCACCTCCAAGGGATGAATCCTTCCCGCCACTGCAAAGCAGCAGTCCCCCAACTGACCTCGCCACAAGTCCACCACTTCAGCTGCAGGAACCAAGAGATGACTCTTTTCCCCCTCTACGTGGACGCAGTGGGAGCAGAGATAGGAGCAGGTCATCGTCCCAGAGACGCAGCTCGCGGATCAACTCCAACTCCGGAGAAGAAGGAAGACCTGCCAAACATTTGGCATGGAAGACTCCACTTACAGACGACAAGCAACGCCGAGCACCCGACCCACAGGTAAGGGAGCTGGCAGAGTTAGTCCGACAACTGCAACAACAGTTAGCTCAGTCTAACGCAAAAATCAAACAGCTAGAAACTGCAAATGCGCAATCAAAAAATGAACAGTCGTCTGTGGCTCGCGCTCGCGTTGAAGTCAGCCGCAATGAGGACATGGAAGTAGATCAAAACCGCCGTAACAAACGAAAGGCACCTTCGGTACCTCGGCCAGATACAGATGACTTAGAGAGTAATTATGAAGAGAGATTTGCAAAAATAGACCAAAGACTAGCCAAGGTGGAGGAAACTATCCAGAAATTAATACCACAGCTTAACAAAGTAACTGACACAATGGAAAAGTTTCCGACTACTTTCGAAACTGTCCTAGCTAAACTCGACACGCTTACAACCAGGGTTAACGCACTAGCATCCCCTAGCAATCTGATATCTCCAACGCCAAATGCAGGCTCTTTGCCTCCCGCCCACACAGCATTCTCACGCCCAGCTGACGGTGCTTCGGCGCGTCCGTCCCCAAGCAGCATTCTCCGACCCAGCGTATTGCAACCCGCGCGAGCGGAACCTTACCCGATACGCGATGGCTAGTACACCTGTTATAGTGTGGCAATGGAACTGCAGGGGATTCCGAGCCAAGCGCAAGGCTCTGGAATATGCAGTTTTGGCCCAAACAAACAGGCCGGTAGTCATAGCACTTCAAGAGACGAATACAGAAGTAAAGCTCGCAGGGTATACAGCATACAATGAGAAAGTGTCGGCTGAGTGCCGGCCGATCACAGCTACACTTGTACACCGTAATCTAACTGCAAACCAATTAGATTTGGAAATACCGGAGGTCTCTCATACATTTATACAAATCCTGCCGAACAAACGAACACAATCTCCCCTTTACATTCTAAACGTATATAGTCCACCTAAAGACAACAGCACGAAAATAGCCACACTCTTCCGTAAGGCGCATGTAGCCGCTCATAATGGAATGTTGCTGACTGTTGGAGACTTTAACGCACTCCATGCAGAATGGGGCTACTCAGTTAACAGTAGAAAGGGAACTAAATTATGGGAGACAGCCCAGGCGCTAGGGCATACCTTACTCGTCGACCCTGATAAACCTACGCGCATTGGTAACAGTGTAACCAGGGATACGTGCCCTGACCTTACCTTTGCCAGAAATATCCCCGATGCGAGATGGGAAAACCTAAATACAAACATAGGAAGCGACCACTATGTACTATGTACCACTTTCCGAGCTACGCATTGCAAAATGCGTCGCCAGGAAGTGAAGCACACGAACTGGGACGCCTTTAGATATGTCCGCTCGCAAAGGCCAGCGGAAAGTATAGTAGATTTAAGACAATGGACGGAGCGTCTGTTGCAAGACGCCGCAAACACTTCAAAAACTGTTGCCCTTGAGGACAGCAGTCCCAGTCCGGACGCTAAGCTAGTGCACATGATTGAAGCACAAGGAAGTATCCATGCTCGATGGCGTAAAAATAAGCATAACCGACGTTTAAAAATTCGGCTAACCCGGCTTGAAAAGGAAATCGAGGCTTACTCGTGGGAACTTAGCCGAGAACAGTGGCATCAGACTTGCGACCGCCTTAATGGGCAACTGGGCAACAAGAACACGTGGTTTTTACTTAGACATTTACTGGATCCTACGAGAACTAAGGCAGATTCCCACAAGAACCTACATAGGATCTCGCAATCTTTCCAAGGCACCGACGAAGAGCTCATGACCACTTTAAAAGATAAATACATTAACACCTCCCAGGATATACCCACGCCAGATGGGTACTCAGGATTGGATAATCCTCGCATGGATAGCGTCTTTACCGTAGCAGAGATTAGGGCTGCTCTTAACAAAATTAACACCACCTCGGCACCGGGGGAAGATTGCATCACCAATAAGATGTTGCGCAATTTAGAAGACCAGTCAGTAGAGGCTCTTACGGACCTCTTCAACAGGTACTGGACAGAGGGCAGCGTCCCTGAGGAATGGAAGCACGCTAAAATTATTTTCATACCTAAACCGGGCAAAAGACTCGAGATGGGGAACCTCCGCCCAATCTCGCTAACGTCATGTCTCGGGAAGGTAATGGAACACGTTGTCTTAAACAGGCTCCTTATGCACACCGATGCGGAAGGCACGTTTCCCCCGTCCATGATTGGGTTTCGAGCAGGTCTTTCGACTCAGGACATTATGTGGCAAATTCAACAAGACATTCTTGATACAAATCGCATAAGAGCCACGCGAACCATCCTGGGACTCGATGTGAGTAAGGCCTTCGACAATGTGTCACACGCTTCCATCCTCAATCACCTCTCACAGTTACACGTAGGCAAACGGACATACGACTACATCGCCGCCTTTCTGAATGCGCGTACGGCTACGCTCCATTTCGTTGACAAAGTTAGCGACAAAATTACACTAGGGACGAGAGGAACACCGCAAGGCGCCGTACTTTCACCTTTTCTCTTCAACATCGTTATGAGCGGCCTCCCGCGTCTGTTAGATGAGATCCCACACATACATCATTCCATATACGCCGACGACATCACCATATGGACCAATTCTGGCTCCGATGGAGATATTACAGATTCATTACAACGAGCTATCGACACGGTACAGTCTTATGTGCAGGAAAACGGCCTTACCTGTTCACCGGCTAAATCAGAACTATTAGTTATAAGGAACAAACAAGCTTCACAGGTAAAGCCAGATTCTCGAGAACCTATCCAGTTACACATTGACAACCATCCGATACCCCCGGTAGCCACGATCAGAGTTCTTGGAATGTTGATTCAGAATAATACGCAGAACACAGAAGCTATACGCCGGCTACGCGTCACGGCGCACCAGATAGGTGGGCTGGTGAGACGCATTGCCACACGTCGCAGGGGTATGAGAGAAGCCGACCTGTGCAGGATTATCCAAGCCTTTATGATAAGCAGAATCATGTACGCTTGCCCGTACTATCATCTGCGTCGTAGGGACGAACATGCACTTAATAGCATAATTAGAACAGCATACAAAGCGGCCCTTAGCTTACCAGTATACGCTAACTCAGATCGACTACTGCAGTTAGGAATTTTTAACACACTATCTGAACTAATTGAAGCCCATAAGACAGCACAAGTGACCCGCCTGTCACGCAGCCTTGCGGGACGCGTAATTCTCGACAAGCTCCACATCCACCCCACTGAGGAGGTGTGCGCAACATCCCATTTATCGGCTGACATAACTAGTAGACTAGTTGTTAAACCAATAGCCAAAAACATGCTACCAGGTAGACATGATGCCCGCAGGAAGACAAGGGCACAGACCCTTGAGAAACAGTACGAGGACGATCCACAAGCAGTGTACGTGGATGCAGCTCAGCATATCAAAAACGGAGCATACGTGGCATGTATGGCCACTCCAAAGTCAACCTTCATTAACGCTATAACATTTCATGCTAGCTCCATATGCGAGGCAGAGGAAGTAGCTATCGCACTGGCCATCGCGGATCCCCACACCAAAACTATTCTAAGCGACTCAAAAAGCGCTGTTCAAAATTTCGCCAAAAATTCTGTAAGCGCACTCGCGGCGCGAATTCTGCGCAACCGATCTCTCAATCACAACATCAATCTCGTATGGGTTCCGGCTCACGCGGGTAACTCCGGAAACGAAGGGGTCGACCGTCTAGCCCGAGGCTTAACCAACCGGGAGACGGGAGATCTATCGGGAACGGACGCGCCTGTGGAGGCACCGCGCACATACGCAGAGGTAACAAACTTTTATCGCGAGCTAAGATGCACGTACCCCGCCCCTCACCCCGACCTCGACCGGGCGCAAGCCACGACACTCAGACGCCTACAAACAAAGGCCATTCTTAGCCCCTACCGACTATCGTTAATTACAAACGGAGAATTCAACCCTGCATGCCGGCACTGCGGTGACGGGACGCAGGCCACTCAAGACCATATACTGTGGGAATGCGCCAGCAATCCCCCTCCAAAGACACTCTTGCCAGCTCCCTCAGCGGAGGAATGGGACAAGCTGTTGGCCAGCCCAAGGAAAACTACGCAACTGGCCCTCGTCACGCGAGCTCAAGAGGTCGCTCCCGACTGGAGGCCACCCTAGACTCGCCCCAGCCCGAAATAATTCCTTTCATTTCGTGGCAATAAAAGTTGTTACCACCACCTACATTTTGACAGGCCCATGAGATGTGATATAGTGTGGGTTTTTCATCGCACCACGAACATCTGTCTGCGTATATGGTAAGGGGCATTTTGTCTAGTATGTGTAGGTTTGGTATGAACCCGTCTGTAATTGTCTCCAAATGACAGCTTCCGTTCTGTTGAGAGAACTGTGCGGTGGGGGATATCACATTCTTCTGCCTCTATAGTTTTCTATAGTATGGCAGAGTATGCCTTGGGAGCTGGGAAAAGTTACGCGGACTCGTCGGATGCTCGGAAAGTAGTGTATGCTCAAGCTATCCTGTCGGCCTTTTGGTTCTCTGCCACCCTCATGTGCCCCGGTGCCCACATAATTTTGTGTGTGGTCTTGTTTTCTTCGTGGTTTTTAATTTTGTCACTCACTTCGAGGAGTATACGGAGCGCGTGACGACCTATCCTACCATTCATGTAGTCTTGACAGGCTGTTTGAGAGTCCGTGAGTATCTTTAGCGTCCGCCCGGTTCTATAGCCCTCCGCCACCGCTAGAGCTACGGCTACTTCCTCGGCCTCTTTTACCGTGCAGTGTTGCGTGACCGTGTATGCAGACGCGTCCACAACAAAATTGCAGTAGCCACGCTGGTCGATTCGTCTCTAGTGAAGTGGGTCGTTTAAGAAACTATTTTAGTGTGAGATTGCAGAAGCTTTCTCGTAAATGAGCAGCACAATCTGGCATCAGTGTTTAAAAACCAAAACGCTTAAAGAAATTGTCTAGCAACACACAAAAGAGCGACAACGTTTGCAGTGCGCCCAACAGCCACTCTCTGTCCCGAGAAATGTGAAAAGTCCGAGTCAATGTCAGCGAAGCACATTATAGGGATTCATAGGGGACATTTGTTTTCTGTCTTTCTTCAGCCGCTTGCATATCGTCCCTGCAATTTGCAGTAGATTGCAGGCTGCGTAAAACACGTGTCATCCAGAAGTGAATAATAAGTGCAGTCCGTTATGCTTTGCCGGCATTTTATAGCAATGCTTCTTAATATCGCGATAGCTAAAGTTGACTGCATGACATGACGCTCCTTTGGATCTCTTGGAAGGTTATCTCTCTTTCATGCCTGCATGGAATAGATGGGAGAGTGAGATAAGAATGGAACACGGGGCCTTTTGATTCCGTTTATTACCCCTACGCCGCGCAGGCACGCCGCACAGCTTGTTTGAGCGGGGCTTGATATATCTACTACGTCCGGTGGTCTTTCCCACATGGGGTAGTCTACGACCGAGTGCTAATGCGCATGTGCGAGATAATAAATTAAAAATTAAGGGATTAGTGAGTAAGAGAGTAGCATATTGCATGTACGCGAACGAGGATCCGCAAGGGGGAGCCACATACGGGAGCCATTAACGCTGTAGCATCATTGAAATGCGAAGCTTAAATGCCTCACTAATGTTTTTGGTGCCACAACACTGGAGTTTATACCGCCAGAAGGAACCGGTGGCATCCAGCGTTATCAGGAAATTTTCTGATTGGTCAAGTCGTTGATAACGTCACTTCGTCACGTGACATGCATGGTCGAATAGGCAGGTGCTCTAGCAGGTGACAGTTGGCAGGTGCCATGCCGTAGAACGCTCACTGGTCGCTAGGGTGCGTGACATCCTGAGACCACGTGACATGCCACACTTTGTATCCATAATCTACTATACGCTGTAAATATAAAACGAGAAAAAAAAAAAAGCGACAATGAGGACGTTGTGCTATAGTGACAGAAACCCGTTGCAGCGACTTTGCTAATGCCATCGCAGTTCGCTCTGAAAGTGATTTAAATGTCCAAATAATTTATTTTAGAGCGAAGTCCGTTCGACAGCTGAGGAGCGTCACTGTTCGTGCCGTAGCCGGAGCAACCGAGTGAAAGTCACGAGTCCAGAGAGAGTCACAAGCCAAAGAAATAGAGTTCCTCAGAAGGAGAGAAAGAAGAGAGCAACGTAGCTTTGTGCCGCTTGCTTGCGGCTGTTTTTTCTATTTTTCTGCCGAATTCCTTTTGGTTGGTTCGTTTTGGTTCATAGGGTTTAACTTCTCAAGGCGACTCGGGCTATGAGAGACGCCTTAGTAAAGGGCTCCGGAAATTTTGACCACTTGGCTTTCCTTAACGTGCACTGACATCGCACAATCCACGAGCGCTTAGCTTTTCGACTGTATCGAAAAGCTGCCGCCGCGACCGGGACTTGGTCCCGCAACCTTGGGTAGAACAGTCGAGTGGCCGTACTGGCTACTGCTTCACAACCACGGAGGGGGAATTCTGTTTGGTTCGTGAGAAAAGTTGTGTGTTTTGTAACTGCACATACATATATACAATCGTCTTTCAATTCCTTCCCTCAGTATGATGCAAAAACGCTTAAATAACCTCGTTAAAAAGTTTGTATTAGGGATTGCCGTACTCGTCCTCAGAATATTTTTTAAAGCAAGGCGCCCGTGTGCTGTGCGATATCAGTGCACGTTAAAGAACCCCAGGTGGTCGAGATTTCCGGAGCTCTCCACTACGGCGTCTCTCATAGTCTGAGTCGATTTGGGACATTAAACCCCACAAACCAAATCAAACCATTTTGTATGGCAAAAATAACGTGCGATATCAGTGCACGTTAAAGAACCCCTTGTGGTCGAAATTTCCGGAGCCCTCCACTACGGCGTCTCTCATAGTCTGAGTCGCTTTGGGACATTAAACCCCACAAACCAAATCAAACCATTTTGTATGGCAAAAATAACGTGCGATATCAGTGCACGTTAAAGAACCCCAGGTGGTCGAAATTTCCGGAGCCCTCCACTACGGCGTCTCTCATAGTCTGAGTCGCTTTGGGACATTAAACCCCACAAACCAAATCAAACCATTTTGTATGGCAAAAATAACGTGTGATCTCAGTGCACGTTAAAGAACCCCAGGTGGTCGAAATTTCCGGAGCCCTCCACTACGGCGTCTCTCATAGTCTGAGTCGCTTTGGGACATTAAACCCCACAAACCAAATCAAACCATTTTGTATGGCAAAAATAACGTGTGATCTCAGTGCACGTTAAAGAACCCCAGGTGGTCGAAATTTCCGGAGCCCTCCACTACGGCGTCTCTCATAGTCTGAGTCGCTTTGGGACATTAAACCCCACAAACCAAATCAAACCATTTTGTATGGCAAAAATAACGTGTGATCTCAGTGCACGTTAAAGAACCCCAGGTGGTCGAAATTTCCGGAGCCCTCCACTACGGCGTCTCTCATAGTCTGAGTCGCTTTGGGACATTAAACCCCACAAACCAAATCAAACCATTTTGTATGGCAAAAATAACGTGTGATCTCAGTGCACGTTAAAGAACCCCAGGTGATCGAAATTTCCGGAGTCCTTTACTACGGCGTCTCTCATAGTCTGAGTCGCTTTGGGACGTTAAACCCCACAAACCAACAAACCAATTATAAAAGATTTAATCGCACACTGTGCGGCTGGTAGGCTCGAAATTAGGCGGCGTACATCGTGTACAGCCTGATGAAATGGCGGTGGATGTGGAGTTAATTTTTGCTTAAATAAGTTTTCCTCAAAATTTGACAGCAGCGGCACTCCCTTAATTATTTTTTTTCCTTTTAAAATATTCGTTCGACTTGCATTCAGTTACTGGCATAAGATTGGGATGGAGCGCATTTGGCAAGCACTCGCAGATTATGACTAGCAGCTTACCGGTATCGCTCAAGAGGAAAGTATATAACAGTTGCATCTTGCCTGTACTCACCTATGGGGCTGAAACGTGGAGGCTAACCAAGAGAGTTCTACTTAAGCTGAGGACAACCCAGAGGGCTATGGAACGAAAAATGGTAGGGGTAACATTAAGAGATAGAAAGCGTGCAGAGTGGGTCAGAGAAATAACTCAAGTTACCGACATTCTAGTGGAAATTAAGAAGAAGAAATGGACATGGGCAGGACATGTAGTGCGAAGAGAGGATAACCGATGGTCGCTGAGGGTAACAAACTGGATTCCAAGGGAAGGAAAGCGTAGCAGGGGGCGGCAGAAAGTTAGGTGGGCGGACGAGATTAAGAAGTTCGCTGGGGTCAAGTGGATGCAGCTAGCACAGAACCGTGTTAAGTGGAGAAATATGGGAGAGGCCTTCGCCCTGCAGTGGGTATAATCAGGCTGATGATGATGATGATGATGATGACTGGCAAACAGTCTTATTCGTTTTGTTTGTGCGTAACAAAACAGCCTTTAAATAAAAACTGTTTTGTTACGTACAAACAAAACCAAATTAAAGGCTGTTTTGTTACGCACAAACAAAACGAATAAGACTGTTTCCCAATAACTGGATGCAAGTAGAACGAATGCTTTATAAAGGAAAAAAAATCCACATCTTTCATGCAAACGATTGCAAAGTTAGTGCATTTCTTTTATTTACACTCATTATTTACTTAGCAGGAGTTCGCGCCACGGACGTGTCTTCGCCAAGATTTATTCAGCAGTATCTTCTCAATGCGCAGCTTATTCGAGCTTCGGAAATGAAATATAATCGTTGTTTTATTTTATTTCTTTCAACAGAATGTCTACGCGTTCCATTGAAACGGGACCTATTATCGACGCGCCGGTATGAAGTTGTTCAAAAATATGCGCTGCTGCGACGCCGCCACCTGCGACGCGGCCTGTAAGCATTGAGCGTGCCTCACTCGGGAATCGGTCGCCAGGTGCCGCCACCTAGCCAAGAGGATGTGCGCCCTCTTTTTAATGATCGCTGGCGCCAAATGCTTTCGACTTTTTTCTGGACCTGGTAATCTGCATCACTTTTGTGGTTACGAGATGCGCTATAAAGAAAATGGAGTACCGTTTCCTCCTTGGGGTAAAATGATGGGCCTGAACACTGTAAACAACGTATTTTCTCTTAAGAGTGTACCTCCAAAGTGTTCGAACTCATTTGTCGATAAGCTAAAGCAATCGACAATCCTCCCCAGAATACTGATCGGCGAGTTTGACCTTTGGTCTTTGGTACCACTAGACTTCAGTTCGGCAACTCTCAATCACAGATTCTGAATTTCACATATATATATATATATATATATATATATATATATATATATATATATATATATATATATATATAAGATATCTAATTCCACTTTCACCTATTCGCTCAATAATAGCCATGCCGTACATCTCATCGCCTTCACAATCACAATAGCTTCACGCATATTTTCGGCCGTACCAAAGCATTTACCTTGCCTGCCCTCCCACGCGTCATAAGCCTCTGGAATAACCTTCCTGACGACACGTTACGAATATCAGTGGATACTGCAGCGTTCAGAGGAATAATAACTGATAGGATTGCTTAATATTTGGTCTATGCGCTCTTAGAAACAATAACTCTTGACGTTGTATAAAATCCACATTATTACCCTCGTATTAGCTTCAACTGATATTTGTGTTTGTAGCCTTATTTTAAACTTTGCATAATTGTTTCCTTCCGTTTGGTGTTTTGTGTTCAATACTTACCTGTAACCATTGCGTAACACTTTTCTTTAGTTGTTGTATTTGCTTTTACATTCTGTTACTTTATTTGTATGTCCTAATCACACAATACTCCTATGTACAAGGAGCCTGTGAGTTATTTGAATAAATAAATAAATGGAGAAATTTGTGAGCACAGAGAACTCGACGCCCCCCCCCCCCCCTCCCCTTTTTCTGCCAGCTCAGCCCTTATTCTGCAGCCGAGGTTTAAAAACAGAACTTCGTTAGTAATTGGCTCCAGTACTCGCGACAATAAACCGGGCTTCCAGCTAAATGTAGCTAAATTCTCAAAGTGAATTGTCCATTCCCAGAGAAACAAACCGAGGGCTGTAGAGAGTGGCGTGGCAGAGTCTGTGCCGGGCCGTATTGTTCTTTTCCGATAATTGTTTCGTAACGGCTAATTAGCTCACACAATTAGCAAATCGAATGACAAAACAAAACAAAACAAAATGAGAAAATATTTTTTTCGAATATTTGTATCTGGTGCGAATATTTGTAAAAAACGAATCACTCGAGACTCCGGTACAGTTAGAGCTACGGCTAAAAAGACGGGGTGCTGATTTCAATCCGAGGGATGCAACACGAAGTGAGTATGTAAGACAATATAATCTCTGGGGCATCATGTTTATGCGCATGGGAAATGTGCTTTGGCAATTTCTGATGGCAGTGAACAAACGATACATTCCTGTGGATGAGTGGGGCGAGAGATGCAAATGAGCCATGGCCTCCAAGATAAGGCATCGCGGTAGAGTTCACCAACACCATCTGCCCTTTCAGTGGCGACTGCGTCGCGGCGCTGAACTTTTTATACCACGCTTAACTTCCCAGCAATACTCCGTGCAGCGTTCGTATGCGACCTGTTTTATTCGGTCCGTTCCAAGCAATCCTGAACATGCAATATTTTAATCGTGTGGTGATAGAAAAACGATCAATGGACTGTTGGAAAGTTGAACATTCGCGCATTCCTAATTAAGTTTGTGATTTGTAGCGTCCAGGAAGACGTTACTTCGCGGAACATTTTCTTTCCGATTTTGCTTCTAGTGGATCTGAATAACATTTCAGTTCTGAGCTCTCCATTGGCCGCTGACGTGTTTAGATTTCAGGTAACTGCGAAGCAGATATCTTTGATGTCCATAATTAATTGCCGACTGCCTCTACGGATTAATGGTTAAAATTAAGGCACGCTATCAATCGCCGCTAATGATCTACTCGAATGCCAATAGAAATGAATGAAATCAGAACAGGCCGTACAAGGTTTGAATAGGACCGAGGGAAGTCCGCAATTATGCGTCATATGCCGAGAATTCGCGATCTTAGCCTATCGGAGTCTCTCTCCTTTGCCGAGATATAATCAGGTCAAAACATTACGCCGTTCTCTGAGGCCATGCGGTGACACAGTATAAGCATCGCAAATTCCGGTCGGTCTTGTTTAACAAGATCAGCTGAAAGTCAGCGTTTATTCTGTCTCTTTTTACACCATATTTTCAGTCTTTACGCTGTTAATATGACTTTGCACAAGTGTGGCGCATTTTCAAGAACACGTAGCCTATCCACACATGACAAAGATGCACCACTTTGTCCGAGTGGATTTCGCGTCCGGCTGCTGAGCCTATGGACATGGTTTCGAATCCTGGCCACGGTGGTCGCAATTTGATGGAGTCTATACGTGTAAAGGACCATGTTGTCTGCGAATTCGGCGCACGTTAAATAAAATTGGCTGTGGTTTGACCAATCACCATCCCGAGTAGAATTGCGGAAGCTTCTTCTGCGGCCAGTACAGCTGCGGCGTCACCATCGTATCGCGGAGGAGTCGGCGGTGGCACCGGCTTGCCAGCTGTGCACTGTGTCACATCACACCCCTTGGCGCCTGTGTAGCTAGCGCGGCGACACCTCTGAGTCACCCGCGCATCGGAGGAGTCGGCGGCGGCTCCGACGCGGTGCTCCAGCTGTGCTCCGTGTGACGTCACTCATTCCTCGCGCATGCGCAGCTTGGCTCATCGGGGGCTCCGCGAAATGGCTCAGCGACTTGCGTAGTGTTGCTTCCGCAAAAGCACCGGGCGGTAGTGTTGCATACGGTGCTCGCCACTACAGCATCTCAAATCCATAATATTCAGCTTTCCGGCGTTAATGCCTCCAAACTTACCTCACATATGTCGCTATAGACAGCAGCGGGAGTTATCTGTATGACATGCACTACCTTCGGCCCGTATTCACGAGATGATTTATTAACGAAGTGCCCTGTAGGGTAGCTGTGACGTGGGTTGATGTGTTGCAATGCTATATGTTGTGGCGCTGAGGCAGCCCAGAATTTGGGAACCGTGTAATACCAGATAGTGTATTTTTGAAAATCTGTGACATGTATAGCCAACGTCACTTGTAGCCTACAATGCACTTTTGCAAAGGTGGAAAACATTGCCAGGGTTATGTCCATTAAACCGATTACAGTGCGAAAACATGGGCCTTTCTTTTTCTTGTCTTGTTTTAACTCGGTGTAACTGATATTTTTACACTATACGTACCTGGAACAAACTTTCTGTGACTATGGGTCTCGTGCGCTGCGGTTGCTTCTGTACATGTGGAGAAATCTGGAGCGGCCAACTCGAATGGTGGAGCTTTAACCCCGTTTAAACCAGGTTATAATCAGAGAATTGAATAACCCACCATTATGGCTCACAGGTTGAAATACTCTGCTGCCTAACCCGAGTGCCCGGGTTCAAAACTGACAGGTTCGATTCCGCTGCGTTGCTTTTTTAGTGCGAATGCATTACAAGAGGTGATGGACAGTAATTGTTTCGTAGGCGCGTATCACTCCGTGCGTTCGGTAGCGAACTTGGAAAACCCGCCGCACAGACTCACGCGCTGGAGCCGCTACACAGTATTTAGTATGAAGTACCCGCGTGAGTCCACGTGATTGTGACCTCACGAAACAATAAGAGTGACGACACAAACAAGGCCACACAAAATTCTTGATTGGTAGTGGTGAGCTATAAGTGCTTTCGCAAAATTCGCACTAATAGAAAGCAGGCTTACAGTTCGCTGAGAGTAGGCTAGTTTATTATTCTCACGGCTTCTCCATTCTTTTCTATGACATCTTCTTACCAATAAACCGTAAAGACATGCGCCTCTAGGACTCGACGTTGGAGAAATCTCTATCAGGTATCGCAATTTTATGATATTCCAGGCAATGCGGAGGATTAGAGCGATGAATTAATCTGAGCATGACGATGCATGAGGTTGGAGATACTGCTTTCTACCATTGCGTGGCTTCATCCTTGTCCTAAAGAAGTGAACGAGAACGACCTTTCCGGGTACTAATTTTGCCTGTCTCCCGTTCTTGGCGCCACTGCTTTGTTTTCTTCATACTCTGTCAGCCTTGTAACTTCTGAAGTAAAATTTACTGCTTAAGTAAAGAAAGTAAAAAGTAAAGAATAATTAAACACCTACAATGTTTTGTGAACAGCTTAAAACATGTCCCCCCCCCCCCCCCCCCCCCCCCACACACACACACACAACAGACACCACACGCATGCAAGCAAGCACACTGCCGCTGGCTTATGCTCCGCAGAGGTACGGTTTGCTTTGAGAATTAGGATGCGTCTCGGCGCCATCTTCGTAACAGGCTACAGAAGTTGCGCAGGAGAAGAGTAAAAGAGGAGGAAAAACTAGCGGTGAAGAAATCGAGTTCACAAAGAGACTGCGACAGTTTGGAGCGTTTATTTAGGAAACATTCATCCACCGTCATGCGGCCCACCCGGAGAAAACAGCCGACCCTTTGAGAGCGTTGCTTGCGGTCTCTTCAGGACCGCACGAGCGCGCACGCGAGAGAGAGTTTCTTTTAAGTTTTGTCGTTCGCGTTGGCTACAGGGAGAAGAACGGATATATTGCTCTTTCAGCACGACGACGAGTTTGGAGTAGTGAGTGTGTGTGTGTGTCTGGACGGAGTCGTGGCGAGTTTTCTCTCTTATTTTTCTCATTTTGTTCCACTTTATCTTTTGCTACGTGGTTCCCTCGGCGTTGAAACCTTTGCTCGGAGCAGACAGGCGGAAAACACCCGCGGGGCCAGGCCGAAGAAGCAGGACATTGACTAAGCACATCGGCGAAAGGAGACGGGAAGCCAATTCGCCAGAAAGCCTTCTTCGTGCCTCATGTCACGTTATGCTGTGTGTCTCCACTGGCGATGGTGCTTTGAAACGCAAGTCGCGGCACAGACCGAGTCCTCCTCGCGGGCCATGTCACAGTATACCTTCTTCCGTTCACGCGATGTGGTATTTTGGGTGTGCGTCTCGTCTTTCCGCATTTCTTTGGAACGGCTGGAGCGTTTCGATTTTCGTCTTCACATTATCGCGCGGCGCATAGAGCAACAGCGAGCTTTGTGTAGGACCCATCATCTCCTTCCTTTGTGCGAGTGATGTCTCGATTCGAAAAAAGGAAATATCGACTACAAAGAGATACGCTTTGAAGAAGGAAAGTACTGGACAGGACCCCGTTGGTACATCGTGTCGACACTGCGTGAAAACCGAGGTGGCGAGGAAACTAATCTCCAAGTGCGAGATGCAACAGAAGTTACAAAAGCACTCAGCTCTAGAGCTCGAAAGATTCTCCGAAAATATTATAAGCGCGTTGAAAATTAAAAAAGAAAAACGACTAAGAAGTCGGAACAATATGATTACACATAAAAGTGTATTACTGCTCGCAGCCCAAGTTTTCATTTTGAGGTTGTGGTACATTTTTTCCTTTTTTTTTTTTTTTTTTTCAGGTTTGGCAGAGGTAGACTGAGGGAACAGCGCTGATTTTCTGCTGTAGACAATTCCAAAGTCTCGATTTAAGCAAGCAAGCTTCTTCTTTTTGTTCTTCTTTTTTTCTTTTGTTTAGGCAGTACTACGAGCAACACAGCGCTTCCTACTGAAACAAAATAGTTTAGGAACTAAGTATTAATATTTTTCCTTCGTGGACACACATTCGTTAATCGTCTGTCCTCTAAGTGTACGCGTGCGAGAACTGAATACTGCAACTACATGTTAAAAAAAAAAAAAAGTGCATAACGTTTTTCTGCCTAAAAACTGGGGTAGGAACTCGGAAGCTAAAACGAAGACAACGCTCATGAGACAGTTCGATTAGGCGTTCAAAATGAACCTTACGAAAGACGACAGTGAGTGTAAGGCGTAATAATCCCAAAATGAAGGCCATCTGCTGAAGTACTTCAAGCAATAAAACAGCATGACTGAGATCAAATGTAGCCGGATCAATTTGATACGAGCCATTAAGCAACGCAAGCTGTTTACAAGACAGCTATAGCTCTAATACTATGTAATATGTCCAGCAGTGCGCAGCATGCTTAATCAGTTAGTTTCCAAGGTTCTCTGCCACTTTAGTTTGATGCAGAATAAGCGGTATTACATATCTGTACTTTTTCCTTGATTACGAGGCAGAAAAGCGCATGAACTCTTTAAGCTGGAGATGGCAATGTAGTTCACAGAGTACTGCACGCCGCATCTGTACGGGCAATGAATGAGTGGTCTTTTTCCAGCTCAAACAGCCTTTGGAGCCATGTAGCTTTCACCTCTTGAACGACTTAATTGAAAGGACAAATGATAGACTTCATGCCACTCATGACCTTTTCCGAAAACATATCATTCTCACTGAAGGTGAAAAACCTGCGGCATATGTAACTTATATAAGATTAATTCGCCGTTCTTTTTAAAAAGCAGCCCGGAAAATCAGCGCGTTTCGTCATTTGCCTTCTTCTGAGTTCCAGTGGCCGATAACTGTTATTTTGTACAATGCATGCGCGGTTTGTGTCAGTGACCGGCGTAAGTAACGTAAGGTGACAGCCCTATCTAGCGAAAAAGCCGAATTCTCTTGGCCAGTAAGAAATTACAGTTACCACATTAAAGTTATTAGGGTTAGGTAACTTTCGGGACACTAGTAATAAAGTTAATACTGAACACAGACGACCGTGCCCATGCAGCACAAACCATTGGGCTAATATTGGCAATGTGTTGGCAACGTCCGGCCCAAAATAGGGCCAGTGTACTGCCAAGACAGTGCCAATATTGGGCCGGTGGCTTCTTTGTGTCGCCTGTGTGTTCGCTGTGCACATGCATGCGCTACCTCATTGAATACTGGTTGGTAGCCTTTGCATCAAAAGAAGCTTTGATGTTCCTCTAAGCGTCACTGTAGCAGACGCCATGCTCACGGTATCAGCAATAGTCAGTCGAACGTTAGCAACACTGTCTCCTGTTCAGCTCCAAGCGTTACGCGGGTTCTCAGCGACTTAGCGAGCACAGCTTACATGAGGGCGAGTTGTCCCCGACAAAGCGCTTTCTTCAGGACAGCGCCTGGTGAATCGATGGTACAAAAACGAAACATGCGATATCAATTCGGACGGTCAGGATCGTGACTGACATGCGCACGTTGAGCGATCCTACTGCTTATCGACGATGCCGGTGCTAGAGAAGAGATGCTTAACCCTCGGTCTGCCGAAGGACTACAGCAATACCGAGGCTTAGTACGTCATTTACTGTAGAACAACCTGTTTTCCTAGAAATGACATCTGTTGACGACAGGAACGAAGAAGCAGAGGCCCTCCACACTGTTGTGTGTTCGTGTGTAAAATGTGTATATAGCTTTTGCCGGAATGCCAGGTGGCGGCTGACCATGCTGACCTGTTTTACAAGAAATGTGACAATTATTATTTGAATACGGTGTGACACCGATCGTTAGCTAGACTCAGCACCATATGAGTGATGATGCAGCTACAATGTCTTCGACTTCGGAGAATACAGTAGAAGACTAATCAGCTCTGATCCGACAGAGTTGCCCTGTATGTTGAGATGACGGTTTATGTGCTATACTGCACAATGTCCTTTACTTGAAGAAATACTAGTACCTCGGCGGGATGTCCCAAGTTCAGGATGACGATGTCGTAGGAATGGTCTCAGAGTATTATGGATTGTGCACGAGATTCCCGACGAACTACTCGAGCTAAATTTTCCCTAAGTGACCTGGGGCCATGTCTTGTAGATTCCTTTCTCTATCCAATCTTTTTGTTTTCTGCCACTGGCCGGCGCCTTCCTTGATAGAGGAACCAAAAAATGAAGGTTTCAGCAACCTAAGTGACGTCACAAACTGCAGTAACGGAAGGAAAAGAGGCAAAAAAAATGCACAGGTTAAAAAATATTGGTTACAAAATCCCAACATAACATTCACTGAGGCCATTCAGGTGGTGCCGCCTTTCCCTCTACCTAGCCTCACGTGCCTTCGTTAGCATGGAATATATCACCGGGTCAAACCAAAGGCATATCAGGTGGAAAAGAGGTACGGTGTTTAAACAACCGTGCGCGAATTTTCGGTGCTTAATATCCGGACACAGTACAGCACGGCAAGCCCAAGTGGCATTCCGGCAATGCTGACGCCAAGAAGGGCGTCTGGACCTGCTTGGAAGCGCGCGAGAAGCTCCCCTTTTCAGTAAGGGGCGGAACAGGCAAAGTCCGTGGAGCCCTCGACGGAGTTGTCGTAGCAGATCGGCTCGTCAGCAGCGCCGCCTTTGCGGCGACGCAGCGCGAACACGAGGCAGGTGCCGAAACCAAAGACCTCGAGGAAGAGCGCCAGGCCTCCGACGACGGCCGAGGCGGTTGGCTCGAAGCACATCACGCCCAGCTGCTCGGCGATCAGGTCCTCCATACTGGCTGGCCGCCCTGCGCATTATTCGCAGAGAGAGAAGGGGAGAGTCACGTGACCACCAAGTCATCACAAAATAAGGTCACGTGGCTTGCATGACCGACGACTCAAAGCGCTCATTAGATCGGGCCATCATTTCGAGATATCAGTGGGCCATGGGAGCCATTCAACACTTAGTTAAATGAACGTAAATCTGAACACAAGAAAGCAAGGGGTTGAGAACTAGTAAGTTGCTGCGTGCAATTTTCTTTCGTGCAAATAAATCTTCTATCTCTTCTTCTTCGCTCCATCACATCTTTTATTATGTCGTGTCGTTAGCACCCTTTGAAATTAACTGCCTGAATGAAAATCACAAAAAAAAAAGCCTTCGGGATGATTTCACATCAATATGGCCGCTGTGCTATTAGTTCCAGAGCTGAATTTTATTTTATTTTATTTACACCTACTACACACAAAGACGTGATTATGAAGGGGATAATTAAAATAAATAAAAATACAAAGGCGAACAAAGACGCAACCAGGGGCGCCAAAAGTCCTTAACATGTAAAGCCCAAGTGGTGTTCAATGAAGTCCCAAGTTGCTCCTGTACGTTCAATAAAACAAATGTATTTCAACGTGAAACTGGGAGAATTAAAGGGGAAATTATGTTTCGTAAAGTTTCGTGGCTGTCTACGGCAGTGTAGGTGATTAAACAAATCTCAGAAAATCTGGGCAGTAAAAGTGTCCAGTTCACCGTCAAGGAGGCAGCAAGCCTATATTATGTGTTCACAAATCGCACAACTCACGGAAATATAGTCATAAGCCGTTCTAGTCTGGCATTCCACAGCACAGGAAGCCGTGTGCGGTACTTCCACCAGTTTACCAATTATATCCTTACGCACATAGCGTCTAAACATAATATCAAACACATATAAAATAAGCGTTGAGGTGCCGGCTAGTTGGTTATACATTTTGGAATAACAGCGCGAAGGACGAGGACGAAGATCAGAAGGCTGTGTTTGTGTCCTTCTGATCTTCGTCCTCGTCCTTCGCGCTGTTATTCCAAAACGTATAAAATGCACTCTAAATGAGCATCTTTTTCTCCTGTGCCAAGAGTTGTGCTAATGTGACCCCAGTAGCAATCTGATGCCGAAGAGAAGCCTCCAGGATGAATGGATGGATGGATGTTGAGAGTGTCCCCTTTGACACGGGGTGGTGATAGTCATCACGGTGCTGAACCTGTCTTTTTTATGCTTTTTCACTTAGATAACTTTTTAGCCTTAACGACTTTACGTTTAGATACGGGTTATCTTTATATACCCTTGTTTAATTTCGATTTAGCTTCCATGCGTTTCCTCCCTGCTATTTATCCAACAATCTTTCAAAAGTCTCTTGCTAACCTCTACCGCCTATTAATTCTTGCTTCCTTTGTTACCTCTAAACGCCCAGGGTCTCGGCTAGAGTTACTTTGTCCGCATCGACATATATGGATACTGCTACACTCCAGTATAAGATGTTCAACGTTTCTGGGCATCTACCGCAGATAGCACAAGTTTCGTCTTCTTGATTAGGTTTCCTTCTGTATCTTCGGTCTCTATGACATCCTGATCTAGCTTCATAGAGAAGGCCGCTGCCTCTTGAGTTGCCATCAAAAGTTTCCTCCTTAGTGCCAGTTTTCCATTTTCTATATATGGCTATAGGTTCGTCTTCCTTTCCCTTCAGTTGTTCTAGCTTTTAGCCTCTGTGTTTTTTACCTGTCGCTTATCGTTCTTTATTTCTCCGTTCTGCCTTCCGACATACTTGCTGATCAGTTGTCTGGTCCTTTTCCGCCACTGCCAGTCAATGCCCTTTCGGTATAACTATAAATGCTTTACCTGCTCAACTATTGCAGTCCATTTTCCCGAGGCGTTCTTCATAATTTTACTCTCAGCCTCTCGTGCCTCGAAAGACACCTAGCCCAGGTCTCCCTTACTGCTTCGTTATAGTTTTGCCGTGGGCTCCATGTGCCAACCTTCCCACAGAACGCTGGTTTATTTCTAACCCCGACTAGATTTCTGCCTTTATTCTAACTCCGACTAGATTTCTGCCCTTAAGAACAAAACCGCTTTCCCGAAGGTAAGCCCAGGTAATGATGATGATGATGATAATAATAATAATAATAATAATAATAATAATAATAATAATAATAATAATAATAATAATAATAATAATAATAATAATAATAATAATAATAATAATAACTGGTCCACAGTAAAGGAAAGGCGCAGTATCTGCCACACTTGTTTCTGTGGACACCTGCACCGCGCCGTAGGGGAAGGGAGGAAGATGGGAGTGAAAGCAGATAGAGAGAAAGAGGAGCCATAGTGGAGGGCTACGGAGTAATTTCTACAACTTGGGGATTTTTAACGTGCGCTGGCATCGCACAGCACACGACGCCCCTTCGTTTCGCCTCCATCGAAACGCAGTCATTATTCATTTCTAAATACCTTTAGGTACTTCATACTTGTTGTACCCCCATAATGCCCTGTGCTCCATTATCGCGGCATCCCTTCGTCTCTTCGCCCTAGTGGCCTCTTCATGCTCTTTCATAATGCGTGTTCTTCGTTTATTCATAGCGCGATATATTTATATTCTGCCAGTCTTAGTATCTCCCTTACTCGTAACGTAATCTTTTTATCATTGAAATATGTAGTTGAATACTACAGACCCGACTTAACTGCGCTCTAGGTTATGCAGACTGCATCTCCCACGTATTCACATATTTTCTCCAATGCTTGTAAATCTTCCTGGCCATTGGCCAATAGAACGATGTCGTTCGTGTACATTGATCCCGGAAGCGCTTGTTTCACATCCCTTCCACCTAGCTTATACGAGAGATTAAAACCAGGGTTGCTTTCTTGCAGACTCCACATCTTTCATATAAATGCTGAACAACAGCGCACCTCGACAGTAGACGTAGTTCTTAACCCATCCCATGCAACTTCAGCATCCCTGTATATTTCCTCTAGTATTTCAATTACTTTTTTACCGATGCCTTCAGATTCGAGTATATATATGTCCCACAAAAGTTCCTTGTTTACGCTGCCGTATGCACAGCTAATGTCCAGAAAGACTAAATACAGTGGTCCGCTTCCCCTCCTGGGTAATTCTCTGTATTGGGTTATTATGAAAAGGCTATCACTAGGCGACCATCGGTTATCCTTTCTTCGCGCTACACGTTCTGCCCATGCCCATTTCTTCTTCTTAATTTCCACTAGAATGTCAGTAACTTGAGTTATTTCTCTGACCCACTCTGCAAGTTTCCTATCTCTTAACGTTATCCCTACCATTTTTCTTTCCATAGCTCTGTGTGTTGTCCTCAGCTTAAGTAGAACCCTCTTTGTTAGCCTCCACGTTTCGGCCCCATAGGTTAGTACAGGTAAGATGCACCCGTACTCCTGAACCCGTATTGCAATTAGCCAAGTACATTATCACTTTCTATCCATGTCTGAATTTTTAATTTAACTGCCTGCATTGCCAGCCTGTACGTAACTAATGTTATCGTAATCGGTTTAAATAATGTAATGTTCTTCCTATCTCCTTTCCTTTTATAGATTAAATTCATCCTACTCAGTCACCAGCTGTCCGGAATTTCTTTACTTGTTATTACTGTTACCAGTGCCTTTAACAAAAAGTCCTTGCTTCTTGGACCAAGCCTATTAATTAGCTTGATTGAAATTTCGTCGATCACTATGGCTGTACACACAAGAACATCGGTCTCAGCCTTCTTCTTGTTAAGATTAGTCAATAATAAGATCCTTTTCTTCATGCTGTCTGATACGGTTTCTTCATTCGAGGAGATTACCCCACCATCGCACCTAAAATACTCGGCAATTACTGATGTAATACCAGCTTCCAGCGAGGAAGCGCCACCTACTTCCACCTTCTACAAGCTAGCTACGTCCCCGAATTCCCTAACTAGGGGGCTGCCCATCCATCCGTGGTCCTACATGATCCAATGCCACACCCCACCCTTGAGTGCCTTCAGTCTCCAGAAGCGCCATCGACCCACCCATTATCCCACCCAACTCTGCTCTTAGAAGCGGTGCGCACCCCCAACATGACTGCCTCCACCCTGCACAGGGCACCCATTCATCCAGTAGTTGAAGGAAAAAGCAAAAGCGAAACGAGTTCGAAGACGTGGTGGGAAAGTCACCTGCCATCTAAATGTTCCACCCACCACCCAACAGCCACCTATCCACCCAAGCTAGAGAAACTGCCTCTCAAACCACCGCCACACTCGACCTATAGCTCCGCCCACTTTCATCCGCCACAAAAATTGCATCGCGTGCGTGAAGTCTTGGCTTAGAGTAAAATCATGCATTAGAGCTAAAGCATAAAAAAAAATATATAAATAAATAATCGAAGCTAAGTTCAACTATTCTCGCAGAATATTGCACCAGGTTTATGATCGTCCCTCGATAGTTCGATTCTCCCTCTTCGCTTCACCAGACAGCGCTTCCGAAGAACGCTGCACAAACCGAAAACAAAAAGCATCGCAATCTAGTGACGGGAGTTACGCTTGAACAATAGTTGTTTACGCCTTTAATGAGGCGTAAACAAACGAACAAAAAAAAAACAACAATCAGTGAAAGGCAAAGTGGAAATGGCGACCGCAGAAGGGGAGAGCAAGGGCAGGTTTAGGTGATCCGTCTGCGATAGAAACGTTTTATTTTTTTTTTCTCATCAGTATGTAGCTGATGCATTCTTCACACTCGTTTCTAACCGCCAGGACACGGCACAGGCTATTCCAATGCGCTGCCTGCAATATTACATGCATATATTCCGTTCTAACCATCAGGACACGGATCAGGCTTTTTCAACAATAATGCGCTGCAATATTACATGTATATTAATTGAACGAACGAATCAACCAACGTTAACAAATAAAGGCGAGTAACGATAGATTGAGCATATTGGATGCCGTGCAACTCTGCCAGTCCCTCTCAAAAGCACGCCTTTCTTTGAAACTGTGCAGCTGGCTTCGCTTCAAAAGTGTCGAGAAGACATACGCACTTTTACCAAGGGCACACGAGAAACAAGAGCTTTACCTGGGCTAGTTTGTTCACGGTTAAGTGGCAAAAGAACAGCGCGAAAAAACGAGTACAAAAGAACACACGCAAATACAGGACGGGCGTTGTGTTCGCGTGTATTACTTAGCCCTCATTTCGTCGCGCTGTTCTTTCGCCACTTAGCCCACAAGAAAGAGCGAAGGAAAGGAAGGAAGCAAAGTCAGCTACTTTTTTCGACGGTGAAAACTAGACTTCCCACTAAGGCTGCGCCACGCCATAAAGTGAGCAAACTGAAGTTCAGTTTCAACCTGCTGTGCACAGTATCATGCCGAGAGTTATACGCAATACGCGACGCTCGCTGGAGTGTGGAAGCCTTTACAAATACCAAGTTACGCAATACATGTATGATAGTTAAAAGGATTGTGCAAGCTCTTTTCACTGTCCCCGAGAGAGCGGTAAAAACGGTGGCATGAATTGAGCCGTGCTGTAAACTCTTGTCTCCTGGGATTTATTTTGACAAAAAAAAGCGCTAAGCAGCTAAAAACTCGGGCACTTTCATCGTACTCATCTTTTATTTGCCCTTTCGTCTTCTTTCACAGTTTCTAAGAAGTAGATTTCAACAGTTCTTCAGAGGACATCATCATCATCATCATCGTCGTCGTCGTCGTCATCATCATCATCATCATCATCATCATCATAATCCTCATCCTCAGCCTGACTGCACCCACTGCAGGGCGAGGGCATCTCCCATATTTTTCCAATTAACCCGGTCCTGTGCTAGCTGTATCCACTTGACCCCTTCGAACTTCTTAACCTGATCCGCCCACCTAACTCTCTGCCGCCTCCTGCTGCGTTTTCCTTCCCTCGGAATCCAGGTTTTTACCCTAAGCGATCATCGGTTATCCTTTCTTCGCGCTACATGTCCTGCCCATGCCCATTCTTCTTCTTGATTTCCACTAGAATGTCAGTAACTTGAGTCATTTCTCTGACCCACTCTGCACGTTTCCCATCTCTTAACGTTATTCCTACCATTTTTCTTTCCATAGCTCTGTGCGTTGTCCTCAACTTAAGTAGAACCTTCTTTGTTAGCCTCCACGTTTCAGCCCCATAGGTACAGGTAAGATGCAACTGTTGTATACTTTCCCCTTGAGCGACATGCTGCGTCCTGAAAGTGCATGTGTCTTTGTGCGCGTGTGTCAAACGTCTTGAAGATATTGGTTTGCAGCTCCCATATGATCAACCGGCGCATTTACCCATTCTCGTCTGAATCGCATTGTGAACATAAGGTACTCTTCGTAAAGCCCTAGCATATACGCTTTCTCACCTGTCCCTTAAAGCTGACGGCAGTGAATTATATATGGAGTGAAGGCTATTATAGGAGAATAAAAAAAAATTCAGGGTCTTTTAGATGTCTCTTAAGAGGAGAATGGCGAGAACCTACCCTTCCCTATCATTTGCCTGTCATCGTTTGCCTCTTATCGGCGTTATAATTGGTTTACAAGAAAGGAAAGGCGCAGTATCTCTCCCACACACTCCGGTAAGTGGGTTTGTTCCTGTCGCGGGGGGTTCCTTGGCGGGCGTTCAAGTGTGATATTGCAGATGGCAGCAACGCTAGACAAGAACTAATCTCGTTGAATCTCGTGGTATATGACAGATCTCGCGCACGGGACTTCGTTCCATTTTCGCCTTAAAAAGAGAGCTTGCAGCGAGTTCATTGTGTATGTGAAGAACAATTAAGCGAAGCTGCAATGGCAGCGTCATGCTCTAAGCAGATATACTGCGCATGACATCACCACCCCTTGGGGAATAAAAAAACGAGAACCAATGCGCCCTTCAAAATCAAGATTTTCAAGTAAGCGCGTCAGATCCGGATGATGCATGTCATGAAAAATAAAACGGCACCAAGCAACAGACAAATGGAGCGATGTTCCGGTCCTCACGAGAGAGCTGAAACGCCACTCCATTTGTCTTTTGCTCGGCGCCTTGCAATTTCAGGAAACGACGCCCTTGTAAAGAGGGAAATCGCGTCACGCAGTACAAGTTGTTAGTCAGAGTTCAAACAGGGACTACTTACTGCCTTGAATGAAAAGCACATTCGGATCTGCTACCCTTCCTCTACGCGTGTAGGAGTAACGTACACAAACGCGTACTCGTAGACCTCAATCGATTAAAGCAAAATATTTTTTTTTTTTTTGCAGCATCTGCAATACTACGTAGAGGTCAGGAACGACCGATGATGCTGCTCTTTTCACGGCCCACCTTCACATGAGGACTTCAGGGCAGACCACTACCAAGACAATTCAGCGAGTGTAAAAAAGAAACAAAGAAATCAAAGCGAGGGAAGAGAAGGATGCACGAGGCATGCCTAGCGATCCAACTGCCCGTTGAGACTCTCCACTCGGTGAGTTCTCGGAAAGCCATCAATTTTTACGAGAGGCAACAGTAAAAAGGTGGAACGAAAAGAAAAAAAGACGTCTCCAATAAATAACACTAGCGCGACGAAAGTTGGACGCGGGACACGGGTCGGCCGGGCCACCGGACTGCTCGTTTACCTCGAAGCATAGTGAGGAAGGCTAGAACGGCGACGCTGTTTCACCCAGGTCTCGGATGAAGGAGAAACGAAGAAAAGAGATGGGCAGTCGGGGTGAAGGGGGAAATAAAAGGGGAGTATACGACTGCATCGGGTTTTCCCAGGTCCTGCAGTGCACATATATATTCTTTTCCCGGGTTACTTCATTCTCGACAAAGAAAGCACTGCGAAATGCGACGGCCACCTTCTTTCCCTGCGCGCGCTTCCGAGACTAATGCACACAAAAAACTGAGAGACGGCGCACAGCTTTACCGTGGCCGAAGACAAAGGAAGCTTCTTTCCTTGGTCACCGCCTCCCGAAAAGGGGAAGCAAAAAGGGGATGAAAGGCGTCCATCTCGGAGGCGCGGTGGCTATTTCGGTTTCTCGAGCGGATCGCGCGAGTCAGAATCAATGCTGCAGCGCGGAGACTTTCGTTTCGAGATTGAACAGTTGCCGCGCGCGGTTTTACCGGAAAGTGAAGTCTTGGGAAATGTAAGAAAGAAAAAACAAACAAACAAAAGCACCGGGCACCGACTTTCGAAAGATCTCTCTTTTATTTTTCCGACGCACCGCGCATGCCGTTCCGCGCGGGAGTATATAAAATGAAGAAAGCCTTCGACTCAGCCGACTGCCCAAAACTCAAAATACGATGGACGTTACCACTGGCCCCAAGGGATCATTTCACATTGCCGCCCGCCCCCAAAAAGTGCCACTCTGATAGCTTTGTCCCAGCGGGCGCTGGTCAGGCTAGTGTGGTGCTATAGCTTGTCGAAGCCAGCTGGCGTGCTGGTGCTTTGAGTCCAATGCAGTCTTGGGTGCGCTATGAGCTATGCTTCGGGAAAACCTGACGCAGACCCGAGTCGTATATTATTTACCGAGGCCTACAGGAAGTTAATAAGTATAGAGGCATGGGCGAACTGGTTGTTCTTGTTGAGGTTGGCCACAAAGGGTAGACAACATGAACACAGTACACCGCGTACCCGTGCACTCCTTTTCGAATGGTGACTATATCTTAGAGCAAGGGCTATGCTGACTCTTTGAGCTAATGGTGTTGCGGAGAATGTTGCATGCACCGTTTAGATAATGTAACTGGAGAGGAAATTACCATGCCTTATTATAAAGCGTGCTTTAAACCTGCATCATCTCATCTTGCTTGTCCCGTACGGGTCTCGTATTGCGTTGGTAGCTTTATATAAAGCCGCATAGGCAATCTGAAGACAACGCTGACGAATGGTTGTTCAGAACCTAATCTGAAAAAAATATAGTTATTTCATAACCTGGAACGGGAAAAACGTCTTCCTGGATATCTTTCCGTACCAATGTGAATACATTATCTCGGATAATCATTAAGTAGGTGTTCTTTGGGCAAAAAAAACAGACGAGTAAAACTATCGCAGTTTATTGTAACACATGAAATGTTTGAAGATACTTGCTTGAAGATACTCTAGGAAGCAAAAGTGTCCTGGACGCGTGAGCAGCAATGATGTGCACCGGCTTTTCGTCGGCCTGTGACATGAGAACATTCTTCACGAAAGGGAAGCCTGTCTCATATGCACTCACAAACGGTGGTGAAGAAGCGCGCATTCAGAGGACAGGCGCAAAGGGAACATCATGTCGCCTTCAAGTTCAATTTTTGCGATGTTCAGGTAAATTAGGATGCTCATGTTTACGCACGCGGTAGATACCACTAGTGCGGTTCTGTACAGACACACCATTCTCTTCTGATATCGCATTATCTGAGTCACCCTTTCGTATGTCCCATCCACAGCAGAAAATCTTAATCAGTGTATAATACTGCCAGCTCAGGAACGACCACCACGCGACCAACCTACGCTCACACTAATTCTATTCTGAGCCACTATATGGCAGCACTAAGAGCACCGTACGACCATCCTGTGGTGCACTCCATTTCCCGCTGGAGGCCAATTTAAGAAACTGTAATTGGAACCGGAGAACCGAATGCAAATCATACGATTCGCAACAAAATTCCCATAGCGACAAATCCGCACAGTCGTCCGTATAGGCTGCGGAAGCTATTTTTTTTTTTTCGACGGTAGTCCACTGGCAGTGGCAAACGAGTTCAGTGGTATCATCATCAAAACGTTTTATTTCCACCGAAATGAGACACCTTTCTGGCCCCCCCTGCACGCAGGCGCAAGGGAGCCCTACTCAGGAGCCTCGCAAACTAAGGTCTGGTGAAGACACATTGTTGCTTCACGGCTTCAGCCGCCAGAAGAACGTGTGACATCATTCACCGAGTCACCAGTCACCGGTGATCATGCATTTACGCTGAACGTGTGCGGCTATAACATTTTCTCTTTCCTAGAACAAGCTTGAAACATCTCAGCGCAAAGAACCGCGGTCCGTTAAATTTCCATTGATTTCAAAATAATTTGCACACGTGTCAGTTACGTATTTAATGGTTCAAGCTTTTTTATTGTTCACATGTTAGATACAACGTTCGTTCCTCTGCCGTTACCGTCATCACCTCCCTACCCCTCCTTTTATTTTCTTCTCATTTTTTTTTTACTGGCGTTTGCGGTGAACCCCCCCCCCCCCTCTCTCTCTCTCTCTCTCTCTCTCTCTCGCTCTTTCTGGATTGAAACGAATAAAGCCGACGGGTAGAGTCAAGAGTATGAGAAGCATCAGCGAGCGAGAGAGAGGGCGTTGACGGCAATTTGCATAGCTAACGTCGACACGTCTCTTGAAACAACACCACCGCCATCTGGCGTCGTTCCCTTACACGACTGTTTTCTCTGTCGTACACGCAACAAGAAAGGGAAAGCACGAGCAAGAATGCTCACCCACGAAACACTATATGATCAAGCATTCGTTGCTGGCTATATTATTTTACAGATCCTCGCGACACAGCCTGCGTACATTGAGCGCCGGGAATGCCTGCCGTGTCTTTGCGCTCCCATGCAAGCTTTCTCTCTCCTTCAGCCACACACTCGAGAATGGCACGCACGTGCCGGATAAAACGTGTCACCGTGCCCAGAATGCACAAGGCAGTCTCTGGTCCCATGACGCTGTGCGCGGCGCACGCACGCGGTTCGCCACAACACTGCACAGGAAGACAGTGTCCTGCGTGCACTGCGATCAGAATAACTACCGCGAAAGACGCTCGCGTTTCTTTCCTCGGCATTCCAACACGAGTAAAGGCAGGCGGACGCGCGTTCGCTTCTCGCTCTTTATATATATATATATTTTTTTTATTGGGGGAAGTGGGGGACGTCTAGCAGGTATGACTCACTTTCTTTTCTATGGTACGCTTACAGAAAAGGTGGTAAATAACAGAAGCAACAGATTACACGGCAACGCACTCACATAATTTCGTACCATTAGAGTGCAGGGTCCAAATATAGCACGACTTCAGCGCGTTCGCGATTAGCTGTTGGCAGGCCAGCTCTTTTGGAGCGGCAAGAAATGCGTTCAGAAGCATGACAGCCCCACTGCGCGCACGTCTTGTACCTCGCGCTCGACAGGTCTGAGCACTGCTCTCAAAGAATCGATGAAAGCTCGTACGTGGTGTTACGTTTCTCCACCGAGAAGTGGGACAGCTGACGCGGCCACCGCATAGCAACAGGCAGAACCGCGAGCGGATCGGCCATTTCGACGCCGTTCATCGGCCGCGCAACGCTTCCTCCCGCCGACAAGTCTCAGCGTGTTCCTGCCACGCGCCAAATGTGTGTGCGTGCGTGTGTGTGCACAAGCTGGCCAAGCCTGGAGATCGAGGGAAAGTGCGTCGCCCTCTCCTGTCTGCAGGAGGTGGAGGAGATGAGGTCGGAACACCTGCGATTGAGTCATTCGTCGTGAACCAACATGTTTGGCTCTCCCTTTCCTGTGAGGGTTTACCCTTTCCCTGTGAACTGGAAAAACTATAAAAAGCAGCGGCCGACTCCGCTGAGAGAGAGACTACTTTGACGCGCCGTTGGCACGACGCTAGACACCAGCTGTGTGAGAGTGTCTGTAATCTCTCCGGGTCAGCTTCACTGCCCGTTTCTTCCTGATGTTACAGTAAAGGTTGTTTCGTTAAAAGACGCCTCGTCTTTGCTGGCACCTTTGATGCCGTCCGCCGTCCACGGAGCCGCCAGGCCAACGCTACCGAGGGGCCGCGCGCCGCAGCGGTACGCTACCCAGGGGCGCGCAAACCACAAACGTAACAACTGGTAGGCATCGGTGGGACGACCAAGCCGTAACCGTGGTTGGAGGGACGAGCCAGGCGATACCGTCGTCCAACAACTGGTGAACAGCGGAGAGACGAGGACGACCATGCAGTGACCGTGGTCGGTGAAACGAGACAGGCCTGACCGAGGTGCAACATCTGGTGGGAAGAGCGGAGATGTCCGAGGCGTGACTCGTGAATCAAAGCAGCTCAGCGGAAAGGCAGGAGCAGTGCAACGAGCCCTGTGTGATGACTGGTTGCCTGCAGCGGAACGACTGCGTTGGATTCTTGGCTGCGAGGTTGGTGAGTGCGGGACTTTCTTCTACTGAGTTTTGCCAGGCTTTTGTTAAGTAGAGAACAGAGCTGGTAATTGTGTTGTCGTTGTTGCTGGGTTAATTGCAGCAAGGCAATAGTGGGCAGTAGAGAAGGCAGCACTCGGAACAGCCATGGGTTTGGATTTGAAGTCGTTGCGCAAACCGAAATTGCTGGAGCTTGCGGAGGAGTTGGGTCTGGATTTGTCAGACAAACTCAGAAAACCAGAAGTGTTAAAGGCTATTCTTGCGTTGGAAGCTGAAGATGACGAGCTTTTGGAATGCCTTGAGATCATTGACGAACGTAAAGAGGAACGTCAAGAGAAAGAGGAACGTGAACGTAGAGAACGTCACGAGAAAGAGATGCGTGAACGTAGAGAACGTCACGAGAAAGAGATGCGTGAACGTAGGGAACGTTTCGAGAAAGAGGACGCCCGCGTAAGGAAACTGATGCAGCTGGAGATATCAGCACATCGAATGAGCGTGGAAAGGATTAAAGCTTGCAATGCCATTAAGTGTAACGGTTCAATACCGCGAAATGGTCCGCCACCGTTCCTCATTGCCGAGGATGTGGCCGAGTATTTGGCAGACTTCGAGAATGTCTGCAGAAGTAAACGTTTCGAGCGAGATAGTTGGGCGCAGATGTTGGTAGCTCTTCTCTCCGCTGAAGCGTCGGAAGAAATCAAGCGATTGGTTGGCGACCGCTTGAAAAATTACGATGAACTAAAAGAGTCATTGCTGATACGATATCAGATAACGCCTCAGGATCTTCGGAAGAGATATGAGAGCGAGAAACATTGTAACGAGGCATACTTTGATTTGGCCTATCAGTTGAAAGCCGCTGTAAGCGAATGGCTAGACAGTGCGGAAGTTCCGGAGCAAATCGAACTTGCATCGGACTGTGAGAAACAGCTTGGGGAAGCGGCCGAGCAATGTGACCGCAGTAGCGAGCCGACCGAGGCTGTAACAGAAGAGCATCGTGTTACCTTGGTCGAGCCACTAGCTGAGACGGTTAGCACAGGCTTAATCGGCGAGAAGTCCGAAGTGACGCCGTTAAGCAAGGTGAACTGCATGCCAACCCAAGTAGCTGTAGGAGATACAGTTCCATCAAATGAGAGTGGGGAACTGGTAGTAACTAAACCGTCTCTCGAGTCGAAAACAGAAGCTTGTGTAGAGCATGGCGGAGATGGAAATGAGCTAGAAAAGGAGAAACTTTCAGTTTTCGAAATCAGCTGTGTCGTAGAGCAGGGCACGCAGAAAAACGAAGAGCCGATCAGGGAAACTGCGCAGCCCGCGAGTTGTGATCAGCCAGGGCGGACCGACGAGGAGTGCGCGTCCGCTGTAGAGGGCGAGACTTGCGAAGGCGACAGCGAACGACCAGAGCAGAGTCAGAATAGTTCGTGCTCCGAAACCACGCTAGGTTGTATTCGCGAAAGCAACCCCAGTGCGAACGCGGATGTGGCACACATGACCCTCACGCAATCCGAAGCGCCCCAGCTGTCGACGGAGCTTGATCGTGCGCCGGTTAACGCTGAGCGATGCGGCTCATCGGAGGACCCCTGTAACGTGAGTGGCGAGCCAGTGGAAATGCCTAGCTTGAGGGCTGGCATAAGCGGTTGTTCGGATTTGACTGAAAGTGAGTCATGCGATGCAGCCGCGGCGCCGCCAGAGGAAATGCCTAGCTTGAGGGCTGGCGTGAGCAGTTGTCGTTCGGACTTGACGGAAAGTGAGTCATGCGCTGCTGGCCGCGATGCAGACGCGGCGCCGCACTTTGACCACTCAGACGACACCGGTGTCCTACTAGCTCCGGTTACCGCTAGCTTGCCAGAGCTCGCGCCGAAAGAAAGTGGGACTAGAGTGTTCAAGTGCTGCCACCGAAAAACGCGGAAAGGCAGATGCGAGAAAGAATGCTGCCATCGTAAGGAGAGCAAACGCAAACGATTGCAGAAAGGAAGCAGAAGGCTAGTATTCCAGTGCTGCCGCCGAAAAACGCGAAAGGGCAGGCACGAGAAAGAATGCTGCCATCGTAAGCAGAGCAAACTCAAACGGTTTCAAAAAGAAAGCAGAAGGCTAGTATTCCAGCGCTCCCGACGAAAAGCGCGAAAGGGCAGGCGCGAGAAAGAATGCTGCCATCGTAAGGAGAGCAAACTCCAAAGATTGCGAAAAGAAAGCGCAAAGCATGTGTTTCAGTGCTGCCGTAGAAAAAAACGGAAAGGCAGGCGCGAGAAAGAATGGAGCAAGTGGAAGCTATCGCTCAAAAGAAAGCGACTATCCCAACGGCACAAATGCGCCCGTGCCGAGAAAATGCGTGACTGGTGCGCCAAGCGTAAGGAGAGGGATAGGTTGTTTAGCAAAGCTAGTGACTTATGCTCATGCGTTTCTTTGCACAGAAACAGGAAGGTACGGTTGTTCCGAGAAACGGACAGCCGAAGCTTTAGTGAAAAGGGTGATCTCAACGGTAATGCCGATGGCTTAAGTCGAAGCCCATAACGTGAGAAGAAGCCTCAATTTTCACTTGTTGTTTTTCTTCCTGGCATAGGATTTTGAAAATTTGTATTGCATTATCTTTGTTTGAAGTGCTGTTTTGAAAATGCGATTTTCAAATTTGTGGACGCGTTCCAAGTGCTGCTAAGCTGCCCTTTAATGTAAATGGGGACATAAGAGGGAAATAGTCTGGCAGAACTTAGTGAAGTTTGTGCCGTGCTTGCTGGCTGACCGGTTGAGTATTTAGCGTGGTTGTGATGCTGTAGGTTGTCAGAAATCTCCCCTGAAGACAAGTTGCAGAGTGCCTTGGAAACCCGGACTTGCCAAGGACTTCTTCAGGCTGACTGGCTCAAGAGAAGCTGAGTCGGACGACCCCGACTAGCAGCAACATCCCGATCCCTCCGGACAGCGGATGCAGTCCCCTGCCCTTCGGGATCTCCCTTCCCCGGCGGGGCAGTCTGTTACGTTTCTCCACCGAGAAGTGGGACAGCTGACGCGGCCACCGCATAGCAACAGGCAGAACCGCGAGCGGATCGGCCATTTCGACGCCGTTCATCGGCCGCGCAACGCTTCCTCCCGCCGACAAGTCTCAGCGTGTTCCTGCCACGCGCCAAATGTGTGTGCGTGCGTGTGTGTGCACAAGCTGGCCAAGCCTGGAGATCGAGGGAAAGTGCGTCGCCCTCTCCTGTCTGCAGGAGGTGGAGGAGATGAGGTCGGAACACCTGCGATTGAGTCATTCGTCGTGAACCAACATGTTTGGCTCTCCCTTTCCTGTGAGGGTTTACCCTTTCCCTGTGAACTGGAAAAACTATAAAAAGCAGCGGCCGACTCCGCTGAGAGAGAGACTACTTTGACGCGCCGTTGGCACGACGCTAGACACCAGCTGTGTGAGAGTGTCTGTAATCTCTCCGGGTCAGCTTCACTGCCCGTTTCTTCCTGATGTTACAGTAAAGGTTGTTTCGTTAAAAGACGCCTCGTCTTTGCTGGCACCTTTGATGCCGTCCGCCGTCCACGGAGCCGCCAGGCCAACGCTACCGAGGGGCCGCGCGCCGCAGCGGTACGCTACCCAGGGGCGCGCAAACCACAAACGTAACAGTGGGAATACTTCCGGAGGTCAAGAATTTCACGTGCGATCGATATATAGGAGGCTGTTTCCAAGAAGGCTAGGCAGTAATGGTGCACGTGTAGTCTTAATTAACTCTTAGAACTCTAGTTAACAAGCAGACATTACTATGAATGGATAAGGATGACATTCTAAGTTAAAAGGAAACAAACAGCTACGTTGGTGTAGCTCAATGTTTAGTTTGGTTTGGTTTTGTGGGGAGGCTATACTTTACTTACTTCCTGTTCATTGGTCTTGTAAGTCATATGCCTCCTCACACACATGCTGTACTTTCCCAACTCTTGTCAGTAAATAAAATATATTCATGAGCTCATACGACGCCTTATAAACTCTTCTTCTGGTTATTCACGAACAGATATGGACCCGAGTCATTTTTTCAAACCCATTTTTATACCATTGCATGAAAAAAGAACCCCTGAATTGGCAGAATTTTTATCGTCGATTTCAGTGACGTATCTTCAGCAAAAGGTAGGCTTATACTTATTTTTCCTACTTACTGCTTCAGAATTTGCGAGACAATGTACACGGAGTGCGGAAGAAGGTGTTTAAGAGTTTGTTTCTTCTCTTTAAACAAGCACATCTTTTCCCAATGAAAGCGCTCATCTGTATTTATTATTCTTTTATGGCAAGTTACACAATACATGGCGTTTCTCTGCATGGCCTAGCCGATCCAGTTCATTACATTAACTGCTTACTTACGGCGCATCAATAAACGTGCTACGAATGCTTGAGCTTTATCCGTACGTGTTCTGAAATAACTGCTTATTATTAAACACACTCCTCCTCAGTTACCTGATTCAGTAACGCCTTAGTGATATCGCATTCGCAATAATGGCTTAGCTCCGCCCTACCACGGCCGCTAAATCTTCCCCAATACAAACACACATGCCGAATGTCCCAAGCCATCTTTATCACAATGATTAGCTCTAACTCATGCTGGAACTTGTGTCGAGACAGTATTTTGCTACCACCGCTGTTCAATCGCTACATACTTATCTTAATGACATTATTTCTATTATGTATATGGAAGCATAATATACTTTGCCCTAATCTATTGAAATTATAGCGTTAAGGGCGTAGTCAAATTTAATCGAATCACAAACAGTGAATACAATCAAGCAAAATGCAGATTCCTTCTACAACTCACGTGTAGTTTCATACCCCCCATTTTCATCATATATACACTTTAGTTTAGTTACGGCATAAGGAAATAAGTGTTATTTCTATATTGTTCATTTTTAATAAGGATTGCTACAAATGACAAAAGAAAAATTTATCCTCTATAACAACAGCCGTACAAGATACTTATTTTCAAGCAATAAAAATACACCTCGAACTTCACTTTCGGAGAACTGAATCAAAATGGCGTCAGAATTTATTCAAAACATTGAGGGACCGTTAGCAGAGATCGAATTGTATATGCGGGGCTAGACATAATAGCAGTTGAGCAGTCCATTCCAGGTACAATATTGAATTCTGCATGCGTCCAGCGAAACACGACCGGGATGTTCGCCTTCAAATAGTCAAGCCGCCGCCCCCTCGAGGCGTGGAGCTAGCTCTCAGTCTACACTGACACTGACACTGGACAGGCCGGCGTCAGCAGAGCGCGCGCACCCAGAAATAAGATACACGACTCCCAGCGGTAACCGCTAGAGAACGGTTTTGAATTTCCGAGCGGACGTCGGCGCCGGGGTATTCGAATTCCCTTTTCAACTTTCAATTCACAACCGCCCACTCCGGTGCTTCTTACTTTCAACTCAATGTCACGGCAGCAAGAAGAAGAAACAATTCCGAATGCGATTCACACGTGGACGAGAAAGCCCGTCTCCAGCAACGAGGTTGACAGCGCGCCGGTATGCATAGCATGCAAATTCCGTGCGTCCCAGATGGCTGGATGACCGCATCTATATCGGAAGCTGTCTGTATGCCGTTCCATGTTTTCCGCGCTGCGGCGGGCGAACATATTTACGGCCATTGGTATTCCGGTGTTTCGTTCTTCACGGCACAAAGCAGCATGGCTCAAGGAACCAGCGCGCCCCGACCCGAGAAGGAAAGCGAAAATAAAAGCTTTATACCGGAGCCGAAAGAAGAGTGAGATGGCGGTTTCATTCCTACGCAGGAAAATAACTTTTTCTAGAGTCCCTTTGGGGTGTGTAAAGGAAAACCTTATATGCATGCTTCGTAGGTTTGTAAAAGAACCGCTCCGCAAAGTTCAGTCCCTGCTTTCAGAGTTTAGGTTACATTTTTCGACTCTTTTTTTTTTTTTACTCCGTTTTTTTTTTTTTTTTTAAATAAAGTTGCCATGAAAAAGAAAGGTTGACAGCGAAAGTCTTGAAAGAAAGGACGTTGTACAAGCGATTCTAGCGTGAAACAGAGGACTGGGAGACGCGGATGAGTCAGGGTAGATTTTTTGTTTTAAAATACTTGGCGACAAAGAAAAACTGCTGTAAAGTTATCTCATTTTTTCTATTTTACATTTTACTCTTTTTAGAAAGTCACCTTACATATCCTTCCCTCTGGATCATGCACTCAAAAAAGCAAAACAGTAGAAAGAAAGTAAAGAGCTGGTCAGAATAACAGGTAAAAATTCTACGATGCTGTTATTTAAAAAAAAAAAATGAATCAATCAAACAGAAACAGAACGGCCCGTCGAGTGCATTATAAATAATGTTGACATAACCTTCGCACGTATCAAGGTGTACACGACGCATCTAAAGCTAGCTTCCGATTTTGAATTCCCGACAGATATTCAGAAGCCCTGTAATATATTATCGACTAGTTGTTTTGATCATTCATGAATATTTAATAGAGGAACAAGCATTATCAGCGCGCCGATGGCTTTCGGAACAACTGGAAGCAGAACACGAAATATTCGTATATCGCATTAGCTTGCGCGCCCGGCTGCATCAGTTCAAGCTCGAAACATATCGATCATTTGAATGAAACTTTGACACTTGGCTGGATACTGAAAAATGAATCTGATTTCGCTGCTTATTTTAATAATTCTACGTTAGTAAATGAAAAGTAAATTTATTTATAACTGAGAATTCGTCGAATAATATATCATGTCACCTAATCAAGCTATAGAACTTTTGGTTATTTTGGTAGAATACATTTAGGCATTTAAATATCGTGCTTAATGGTCTGCGGGAAGATGTCGGTTTCATTCGGACCACTACTTAAATCATTTTCCTGGTACGCAAAAAATGCTGCACTTCTGAGCGGGAAACGCTGAAACACTGGCATGAAAAACCCATTATTATTGTACATAACTTGACACCTTAGATAGATATTTTTTCTTCTTCCCATTTCTCGAAGAAGCTAAATAAAGCGCTGGGACTTAATCATTGTAATACGCATTCTGATCTTCGTTAGGTCCCTGCCTCACGCAGTTAACACATCCACGTAACTGGCAGCCCGCTAGCCCAATGTGTGACTCACTCACTCACTCACTCACTCACTCACTCACTCACTCACTCACTCACTCACTCACTCACTCACTCACTCACTCACTCACTCACTCACTCACTCACTCACTCACTCACTCACTCACTCACTCACTCACTCACTCACTCACTCACTCACTCACTGACAAACTCACTCACTCACTCACTCACTCACTCACTCACTCACTCACTCACTCACTCACTCACTCACTCACTCACTCACTCACTCACTCACTCACTCACGCACGCACGCACGCACAAATAACGCAACCCCCCACAACACACAGTCATAATTACCTGAATGAGTATGAAAACACCGATAGAGTGTCAAGTGTTCGATGAACTTCTGTACGCCTATTTATTTTTACAACTAATTTCAAATAACCTAAAGACAAGCATATTTAAACGTTTTTCGCACGCATACTCTGCACACATACTCAAACAGGAGTCCGCATGCGTCTTTCTTCAGCCGTCGGCGACAACGTCATAATCTGATGAAGGTAAACCTAATCAGTGATGATGAAACAGGGCCATCATGAGACATTTAGAATGATTAGACCTTGTCTCATAGCTTGATGACGCTGACGCAGAAGCTAGTTACAGGGCACGGACAAGCCTGGACTAAGTTAGTTTAGTGGGGTTTAATGGCACACAAGGCCATCATGAGCCAAGCGTGAGGATTATCCCTATAGGTAAGATCCCGCGTGAGGATGAAACAGTACGCTTGTGGTTAGGCATTGACGCTAAACCATGCAGGTGTGTCACCATTGCCAAAGCGAGGGATGTGTTGTGCGTGTACCTGATGTGGTGGGCGCCGTCACGGGAAAGGCGTAGCTGACGTCCTGCGTCTGCTGGCCGACACCGAACTCGCTGGCCACCACGGACAGCTTCTTGGTGAGCGTGGTGCGGCGCAGTTCGTCCTCGGACAGCGATTCGCCGTCAGCACTGCGCCGGCGCCGCCCGAACGATGTCACCGTCTCGATGTCGTCCTCGCGGCGACCAGTGGGGATCTGACACAATACCTATTGTGGAAACGAGGAGTGGGAGGGCAAGGGCAGTAATAGCGTCAGTGCCTACATACGGTCCAGCTATGCTTTCTACAGGCCTTAGATAGAGAGAGAGAGAGAGAGAGAGAGAGAGAGAGAGAGAGAGAGAGAGAGAGAGAGAGAGAGAGAGAGAGATGGGGGGGGGAGAGAAAAAAAGACCTTATAGTCAGCGTTAATCAAAATACCATCCCTATGGGTGAGTGATCTTGCGAATGCACAGGGTCGTCAACTCTTAGGGCGAACACGTGAGCGCGTGGTGACTCTCTCAGGAGCGCCGCCGCCGACAGCCGGCGAGAACTGTTGGCAAAAGAACATCCGCAAGCATGTGCACGCATGGTACCACACATTCTCGCCGGCTCCAGGGCACCAGCGGCTAGTACAGTGCGGGGATCCTATGTTGCCGTATTCCCTCTAAATATGGCCCGTACTTTAGTAGCGTGGGTCGAAACGTTTTCTTTTTTTTGATCTCGCTCTATGCTCAGTCATCAGCTTCCGTTCGCTCTCACAACCATGCAAAAACGTCTTATTAAGCATATTTAGTTAAAGCACGCACGACAGAACGATCATATAAACGTAAATTACAAACGAATCACAGTCATCATACACGATAAACTCGGGAGGTATCTGACCTCTCCGAGCAGGAAGCTAATTTAGATGGTTACCAACCGCAAAGTATGCTCTTTGCGCTGTTCTTCGGTATACGCAGTTCTTGAAAAGGTAACTGCGCGAGAGCGCAGCTATACTCTCTGGCTTCTATTCAACCTGGGCTACAGAATTGATGCGTTTAAAAGATAAAAGCGTCGTGAATCACAGGTTAATTTTTTTTTTTTTTCATGCGATCTAACAGGTGTGCAGTTGGTATGCCTCCGTATTTAGGAGCAGCACCGGACACGTGGACGAGAGGGTCTGAGTGGGTTCCACGCCCTTGAGTAGAACAGTCTTGAAAACAGAGCCATACTATATCTCGATAGTCCCTCGCAGCACTGTCAAAGCTACGATGAGTGCAGAGGCGAGGCTCTTAAGATGCGGAATGTAATGTCAATATGGAGCGGTCATATCAGGATACGGGATAACATGCTTTAAAGCGTGCATTTATGAAACGCGATTTCAAATCGAACCTTGACGTAAAATCGAGCTATACGATATCATCCAAGTTTATTGTTCGCAACTCTTGCGCATGCTCAAATCACGTCTACAATTTGACGGTGCACTTCGTACCAGGCCGTCTTGCTTCGGAGGCAGATCGCCCTTGTTACTTGCGTGGTTTTCAACTGTTAATAGCTAACCAGTTAACATGGTATGTTAACTTGTTATTAACGGCACCTCGAGAATTCGGTCGGCCTCGTCTCATGCAGCTACAGTAACAAACAAGAGCGTTAAATTCCCTTTGCCTTTTATTCAGGGTGGTGATGTTTCCTCTCCCATGCATAAATAAGAAAGTAAGAAAGTCGCTTTGTGAGCAACATTGGTTTAAGCTTGAAATACCGCATGAAGCGAACAGGTTGAAGCATCCTAGAAATTGCCAGCGCCAATTCATTTGCGTACAATTGAACTAGAGGCGCGGGTGTGATACAGAGCGTAACGTCACTCAGAACTCTGTTATAAAACTGCCGAATAGTCCTTAATAGTTTGGTACGTATACAGCATCTATTATTTCTCCTTTGAAACCACATCTGCATGCGAGCCGACAACATGCATACGACGCGATGCGGATGAGCACGCCTAACGCCCTCTCGTGATTGGTTCAAAACGGCTTTTAGCCTCCACACTGCTGCAAGAAAGTGATAAGATAGAATGTAGGTAGTTGTCTGAACCTGCTGCAGTGCCCCGTATAAAGCAGACGCCGACGCCTTAATTCTGCTTCGAGCGCACTCTGTTGAAACCTTGGCACCGCTCGATTCTAACCCGATTACGTGCTTTGAGGACACCGCCACTACTTTCGTATTTCACTTACTAATATACTTAGGTTTTTTTTTTTTTTTTTTTTTTCATTTCATTCATTTCATCCTTAAGGTCCCGAGGGCATTACATAAGGAGGGGCTACAGTTGGGGTAAATACAATCTTGATGAAGGCAGGCACAATCAACACAATAACTACAAATTGTAAAAGGCAAGAAAAAAAAAATATAAAGAGCATCAAGGTATTCGTGGGATCATGCAGAAATGGGATCATGCGTTTGCATTTGCCGCTTATGCTTTTATGTATGCCAGGTATTCATTCTTTAGGTGCATGGTACGGAAGCAGCAGACCTTAAGCTCATTGGCGTGTTCCAGTCAATCTACTTGTTGTTTTACAACGTACACGTGTGTTTTATATAACTGTAGTTTTTGTTGTTGTTCCTACTGCTCCTGCTGGTGGCCTCTAATTATTTAATCGAAATTCACTGTATCATTTGTGTTTATGGCCTTTTGCTCTATAATGCTTGTAATAGAAGCCCTGAACGTAAAATAAATAAATAAATAAATAAATAAATAAATAAATAAATAAATAAATAAATAAATAAATAAATAAATAAATAAATAAATAAATTAAATAAATAAATAAATAAATAAATAAATAAATAAATAAATAAATAAATAAATAACCAACCCTTCCCTAGTTTTAGTCGGACATCTCTAGAGCGAGATGAGACTGTAGGTTTGCGTCTTGCAGCGAGGGTAGTCATTTGGCCGATGGCGTTTATGATGCCATCCAGCTGTCGCGGCGTACGAAAAAGGCACCCTTTAGGATGTGTTGCCGGTTCTCTCTAAAGAGCACGGTGCTCTGAAAACGAAGTTTTACGCAGTAGTAACTTGAAAAAATGAATGGGGTCCAAAAGTAACCAATAGCAAACGTATCTTGCGCTACTCCTTCATTATGATAAAATGACCAAATGATATGGGGCCAACAAAAATATGTGTCAATATAATACCAATATAAGCCCTCCCCTTTTATCTACTCCGATTCTCGAATTCTCTGATGACTTTATTTCAGAATAGAAAAGACAGCAAACTAAATCAATCGGTCCAATGCGAGCAGTCTTTTGAAAGTCCGTGAACGTGGGTACCCATGCCTAATTCAGTGTTCTTGGTGCTACACCAAAGGTTAAGCCCATGCTCTACTATTCTACAATATGTATTTTTTTTTTTAAAGAAACGAACGGCAATTAATCGCTGGGTACATTCCGTAGCAGTGCGCAGCCATGTATGTGCGATGACGAATGCCCAGATAGACGCCGGAACAATTTCAGTACGAATACTTCTGACGGCTTTTTGTGCATTTTTTGTAGCAAGTATGTACTTTCAGAGCCGTACAGCCACCCTGATTTTTAACAATATAGCGCGAGCATCCACCAAACTGCTGGTCAGCGCCTTACAACGGCGATAAGCGTGCAACACGGCGAGAGTTCGTGCATGCGCAAGAATGCGGAACGTCGCAAACAGATATTGTTGCAGGGCGTGTGTCTTTGTGATCCGAACAGCGTAGCTGAAGACGCTCTCTCTTCGTGCGCGTGCGCCAACTCTCGCCGTGTTGCACGCTTATCGCCGTTATAAGGTGCTGAGCAGCAGTTTGGTCGACGCTCGCGCTATATTGTTAAAAATCAGGGTGACTGTACAGCATACGGGATGATAAAAACGTACAGAGATATGATTCCCATGCTTTCATCTACAAGCCCTCGGCAAAAGCAATACAACAGAGTGGGTTAAATATAGAAAGCTTTGTTGCGCCATATCAGCACGAGCAGTCGATAACAGCGTACAAATGGAGTGCTGGAACTTGAAAGGCAAGAAAATAAATAAAAGAAGCTTTCATAGGCTAGGAAAGAAAAACGGAGAAAATTCCGACAGAGTAACAAATGAAGAGCCATTTCAGGCACCCTCACGAAGAGTGCTTCTCAGTATAAATAATACCAGAGCAGCAATGCACGCCTCTTACGCAAATCACCGGCCGTTTTGCGTTATATACGCTTACTGCAGACATGTACTTTTGGCGTTTTGAACATCGAATCAGAAGAATGTGGTTGGAAGCGAGAAGCATTAAGGGAATCTGAGCGTTGCAGTCATTTCATCAGACGTGCCTGACGCTCACATCGTAGTTGGTTCCGCAGCTAGAGCGAACAGAATGTGTGCGACATTTTCTTTTCTTTTTTTTTTTATGTCATTGAGCTTCTAGAACCATTTGCTCGGCAAGGTCTTGTCCTCAGTTTTCTTTTTTAACTTTCCATGCTCTCGCCTTGATGATGGCCGTTCTCGTGCTTGCACAAGAGAGTAGCTCGGGAGAGGGGAAGAGGGGCATTGTAAGAAACCAGGGTATAAAGAAGCGAAGTGTGTTAGCCTCACAGGTCTTTGCAGCTGCGGTCGCCTTCAAGCTCAGGAAGATAATACACGATCAACCGTCGGTTGCCTAGCTAGCACATGAGCTGAGGTTTAAAAATTTGTTGGAAGCACTTAGATCGCCTTAAAGAGCGGTGAGGCGAAAGCCTTTCCTGCGACTCTTTGAACTCATTTTTTGCTTTTCTCTAATTAGATTTTTCTCTCTCTTTATTTTTTTGCTCCTTCTCTCTATTTATCTCTTTGTCACTCTTTCTATTTTATTCCCTAATTTTTTGCACAATTTTTACGTCATCCACAATTTGGACGTCCGTTGCAGTTCTGACGTCTGCACGTTATATCGACGTCCCGGACAATTTTGATGTCTAAGTGGCTTTTTTTTTGGCTCTAATTAATTAACAAATTTATCCATATCAATTAAATTTTTCAAGTAGACACATTCCCTCCCCTCACATCATACAACCTCTCTTTTACTGACCAATCAATTAATTTCTCGACATCCTCTACGGGCGCACAAATCTTGTCCACACTGATGAGCCTATAAAGGCTTTCTTCTTAAAAAAAAATTGAATTAATTTCCCAATCGATCCCCCAAGCCTGGCTAAAGAGCGAACATTACTTTTTCTTTTTTTTTTTTTTTTTTTTGCTCCTGCTCCACTGCCTTGTGAAAAAAGAGAGTCTGCATAGAAGCACAATTCAAGATTGTGCAAAACAGGTTCTGCTAAATGGTGCGAGAAGTGCTGTTTTTTTTCAGTAATAATTATGATGGGCGACACGTGCTCATAAAATCTGCAGAAATTGGTGCCTCGTTAATACATAGACTCAGAATGCGTAAGAGAACCCCGCAAGTGAACTGAGGCGAGCATGGAACCGATTTTGCATAAAATTCCTCGAGGACTTCGCGCAATGTGGCACGAACGTTGCATTACCAAAAAAATGCTTAGCCAAGGAAGAAGTGTTGGGATAATGCGCGAAAGATGTGGCGCTTAAGAAAAAAGCCTGTTTTAAGCACTACGCCAAAGGATTAAAAAAGACAGCGGTCGAGAACAAATAAGCAGCTGATCTGAGAACAACAATGTTTCAAATTTTTAGTTTATTCGACCGTTATTTGTGTTTAGTTTTTAAGTTTAACTAGGCAAAGCGTAAGTTATGAATGTATAGAGAGTGCCTGAAAGAAACACACGATCGAGCCGTGAAAGGTACTGCTGGGGCCAAAAGGCGGCATATTGAGGTCAGCGCCTTCTTCGCTAATTTCGTGGTTGCCAGAGCTCGAAAAAGACGCCGTCACATTGTCGTCCTAATCGAATCAGCCGCAAGGATGAGGAACAGCATAACGTTTCTACGAATTACTTTTGCAAAATAATTAGGTGGAGTCTAATTACAAGCGTTCTTCAGAAATATCCTGCTTTTTGAAATGTACCGCAGCAAGGAAAATAAATTCATTACTTCATTATTAATTAATTAATTAATTAATTAATTTATTTATTTATTGATACTGCGATCTTTTACAAGACCTTCGCAGGGTGGGCACACAATATGGTAGTACATCAGTGCTGGAAACAACACAACGATCTTAAATATGAACAACACAATTGCAAAAGTACAAACGAAACACAGGAATGTAGCGGTACAACAATATAAAAAAGTTAAAGGTGGTTTTCAAACCTTTTAGTGAAGTTTGCGTTACTGCATCATTAGTTAGATTATTCCAGTCTGTAATAGGTCTGGGGAAAAAAGAGTATTAAAGGTGTTAACTCGTGCGTGTAATGGCGTTACTGTAAAATCATGCCGTTGTCTAGTGTTGTACCCCGAGGAGAACGATATAATGTTGGATGTGTCAATATTGTGCTGGCCTTTGATTAACTGAAAAAAGAACTTTAGGCGACAGATGCGGTTTCTGTGAGAGACTGGAAGCAAACCACTTTGATTAAGAAGAGCAGTGATACATGTGCGGTTATATGAATTGTAAATAAACCGTACTGCTTTCTTTCGGACACTGTTTAGTTTAGCAATGTTAGATTTAGTGAAAGGATCCCATATTATGACGGCATATTCTAGCATAGGGCGAATAATAGTGTTATATGAAAGTGAACGTACACTGGGGGGGGGCTGAGCATCAAAGCACGTCGGAGGAAAAATAGTTTGCGTAGGGAATTTGCTGCAACGTTGTCAACATGCTCTGTCCAGGAGAGGCTATGGCAGATCCGCAGTCAAGATTTATGCACGTCACATTTATTGAATTCGTTATTTATTCAATACGACGCTAACAAAGTCGACACGCTTTTCGGGGCCCTCCTGCCGGAAACATTGAAATCAAATTTAGAACGCGTGGTGTTCTTTAATGTGCCCCTAATTTTCTATTCACGAGCATCGCCTTTGACCGCGCCGCGCAAATGCAGATTCCAAGCCCCGTAAAGTGAAAGTGAAGCTTCGTAAGCAGTAGAAGAAAAGTGCCATTGACATATCCAAGGTTGCATGCTTAAAGACGCGGGCGTTTAATTACACACCCACATAATTCCACGAAAACTCAGTTGAGCCGCATACAATAACTTAGCGATGCAGCAGACGAGGCTCATTCGTGACCTGCGCAACGATCACGTGGCAACGATCAAAGACGTTCCCTAGGTGAAGAGTCGGGCGTGCGGTTTCGCTAATTTTACGCTAAACTTAATTTCGTAATGATTCAGGCATGGCAGTCGCGTTTCAATTAAGTGGGTTAAGGAGGACCCTAATTTACAGGTCGGATTAGCAAAATTCATCCAGCCAAAGGAGGTGCAGTATAGTTGAACGAAAAAGGGGAAGAAGCGAGTTTAATTAGGAACTCGCGTTATCATCGCCTCAACGCATAAAATTCGCACGATGGTTGAAAGAGCCGCACCGAAGTAATTATTATAAATGGGGAAAACGAGCCTCGGTAATCAGGGAAGAGAAATGGCCTTTTGTAAGTAAAAAAAAAAAAAAAAAAGTGCAGTGGCACTGCTCCGGTATTAGATGCAAAAATAAAGTAAAAGAAAATAAAACATCACAGGAAAGGAAAAAGGAAAACGCGCCGTGCTTTCCGTTTCTCCGCCTCAATCAGTCAGTGAGAGGATGTTTGGGAAGAGTGTGTAAGCAAATTAATCGTCACTTGCGCCCCCCCCCCCCCCCCCCCCCCCCCCCCCCCCCCCAGCCGGAGGCACGAACCGACGTTATCTAGATGAAAACAAACGAGTAGATAAGCAGTTTGCGATAGGAGAAATGAGGGGGACAATAAAGAGGGAATTTGGGAAGCCAAGGTGGCAAGCCACTTGGAAAAGGTGGCAAGAAAAAGCCATTCAAACAACACAAAAGAGATAACGAAGCAGCGAAGATTACGCCCGCTGTCAAAGCAATAACCTAATTAAGCGAAGACCAATTAAGACGCACCGCGACGAACAGAAAGGGGGGGGGGGGGGGCAAGGTGATCCTGGCCTCGCCCAATTTATAAATTGGCTTCGCGCTTCAGTAACTGCGATGAGGGGGGAGAGCTAGAGGTCGGTGGCCAAACGTGAACCATTAGCCGGATGGAAGCACGGCACACCGCCGAGACAACCCCCACAAGGGGAGAAGAACCGCGGATCGATCGGCAGATTGATTAAATTGTTTGCGCACCGCGGTAAAGGTCGCAATATGAAAGCACCTGGACTGCTTTTGTGATGCGGCCAGGTAATGAACGGTATCATAATGATGGGAAAGGAAGGTCAAAAAGCATATATATAAAAGACAGAACGTTGTGCTTGCGGCACTGATTGCTCTGGAAGATTGTTACCCATTGACGATAAAGAACCGTTGTGAGTTAAACAGAAGTGAACTTGGCGGTGATATAATAGAAGAAAACTTATATTTGGTGCAGCACCGTGGTATCGAAGTCTGCGTAGCGGGGAGAGTTTGGCTATTATATCTCGCAGGTTAATATCCTCAACAAAGAAAACCTTTAATTAATATCGATTCTATTGAATTATATCAGGCGTATTTCAGAGGGTAACAATACCGCCGAGACTGAGCGCCAACAATACTTTTTTCTTGAAGACATCGGTTTAAAGAGGCATGAAAAAATATACAACGTCGGAAACATGTCTAAAGCTCACAATTCTAAAGTACACAAATCCCTTCAAAATGCTTGCAAAATTGGGAAATATCGACGAAAGAAACTAGCGAAACATATGCCCGAGCATAGAATCTTTCATTAACTCTGCTTTTGTCAGGAGTAAAACCAAACCACTATCGCTTTCTATCAACTCGGGGGGGGGGGGGGGGGGGGGGGGGAAGCAGACTCCTTCGCTCGTTTCCTTAAATCCCTCTCCATTCCCAAGGTTATTTCTGCAGATAGGGCCTCAATCAGGAAAAAAAGCTTTAGAGGATTTCTTTAATCGAAGCAATTTATCTTTGCCACGTGCAAGACTGCACGAAGGGCGCCGTCTTGGGAACGAATAACTAGATTTTCTCTTCCATACGTTTACAGCAAAAGAAACAAACAAACGAAAAAAAAATGGTCATCAGGCCTTCCATAAAATCTCGAGTGTTTCCCTCCGCGCAGTTGAGAGGACGCAAAGTAAAACCAGAAATTCATATTCTTGGTTTGGCGTCTCCATCTTGTTCATCGGGATCGTTGTAACCTGAACAGCATGTGTGGAAGAAGTGTAACGTATAGAGAAGTGCTGCGATTTATTTCGATCCCTCGAAGTCCCGTAATACGCGTAAATTTCAGTCCTCGACGGCTTTTTCATCTCCTGTATACGCCGGGGTAGATCATGGAACTCGAGACCGCGCATTCAGCAACATAGCTCCACTAATTGTGAACGAGAGTGCAGGCTCTTAGCAACTATTTATTCATTTATCATATACAGGGTGTTACAAGGAAGACTTTATGTAATTTTAAAAAATGGACTTTGAGAGGTGAAATTATTTTTGTTGCACGAAGTTATCACGGGTCTGGGCGGGTTCTATAAAACGGGTTAGATGTGCTCTTCAGTGGAATAATTAACTAAAATTCGTTAATTAACTTTTGAAGTATTGTAATCGGGCGCACAATTGTAATTTGGAATTTGTAGAGAACTGTAGAAAAAATGACGTCAACACGGGGGCGTGACTTTGCGCCGCTCAGTTGCCGCGCGGAGCCCGTTGCGCGCGTCTGGAGAGCTGAGTTTCTGAGCGCTGCAGTTCTCCGCACAATAAAGTTTTCATAAAACTAACGATGGATGACTCATAATTCTCTACAATTTCCAAACTACAATCATGCATCCAAGTGCAATACTTAAAAAGATAATTAACGAATTTTAGTTAATTATTCCACTGAAGAGCACATCTAACCCGTTCTATAGAATCCGCCCAGACCCTTGATAACTTCGTGCAACAAAAAAAATTTTACCTCTGAAAGTCCATTTTTTAAAATTACTTAGTCTTCCTTGTACACTCTGTATTTCGGACCAAACATGCTCAAAACGGGACCATGTTTAGTCCTGTTTGGACCGAGACCTCAGCCCACAGGTACTGAATGGGACTATGTTTACTGCTCACCCTGCTGCTTGGGGCAAACATGTTTGGAGCAGTGTAAAATTCGTTAAATGCGCGAAAAACGAGCAACGACTGCCCTTGACATTTCCTAGCCGCACATTTCATTTTTATTGAGTATTTTGCGTGATATGGAGATTCTATTCCAGAGCCAAGCTCTTGAATCTCTGTCATTGACCGGCGCTGTATTTCGTATACAAGAGACAGCAACCGACATAGCCTGCAGATATCACAGAAGGCGGTACATTGATAAAAAGAATCGTGATTTAGTCGTTATGAAATATAACCTTTAAAAAATACGGCCGAGTTGAAGCTCCCTGATTATTTTAACAAAGAATTTTATTGCGATATTAGGAAGCCTGATCAGAAACATTGATATCTATGAAACTTGTCATCATGAAATTTAGCATATCCCATCTGTGCGCACAAACTACGGCACACAGTTATTGCAGTTCACGCTACCGTCAATACTAAATCTGCCTGGGCTATGAACTCTGACAAAAAATAAAGAATAAAAGACTGTGAAATGCAAGGGAAGAAAGGGAAGAGGGGGAAATGGCTACTTATTATTTTTTTTTTCTGGTTCTAATCTGAATTTCATCCGCGCTTCTTTGCTGCAGTCTCTACCTATTGTAGATTTTCGTTATTATACCTTCTATTACTACCAAAGCGTTGCTTTGCTACAATAGCATTTTGCTGTCGTTACTATTATAATTTTTTTTTATGTTTTATATTGCATCTATTGTCATAGATTTCCCCTGCCAATGCCATGTTTACATTTCACACATGTATATGCATTGCAAACGGGCACAGACCTTAAAGCTGTGTGTTCAGCTTTTTGTCTGCTCTCTTGACCTCTGTAAAGAAGTCGAATAAAAGTGATTCTGATTCTGAAATGCATTTGTGCGTTCGAATTTTGACGGCATTTCAGTCGCAAGGATAACTAGACACACTGCGCAGGAAGATATAATGCGAAGTTTGTGCGCTGAGATTTGCGGCGCTTGTTTCCCTTGTCATTCTCTGCGGTAAATCATCGCAAACGGAAAAGTAGCTGAAGGAACGTCGTGAACTATCGACTGCCCCAACCCTGACCACCGTTCATAACACGGTGCGTCCCGCCATTTTCGAGTTCCTGGGCCAATCTATGCTCCCACATACACGTTTTTTACACCCCCGTTCCTTACAAGGGTCATCAGCGCCACGACGCCCGATTACTTCCAATTCTCCCTTCCCCTTCCAGAGCAATTTCCTTCAGGCTTATCCCCTTCTCAGAAGCAGCGAATCATAATAAGCCCTTTTACGTTCTCACGTTTTCTTTAAAATTTCTTGCACCTTTCCATCTTGTAAGCTATAAAGCCACTTCGACCTCCACCTTCGATCCTTTCAGACTCCTCCCGGGCACAGCCCTCTAACAACACACAAAAAAGGAAGTTTTTTTTTTCTCTTTAAATACCTTCCTACCTCTTTTCTCCTAGCTCGCCCTTTTTTGTGATTGCTTATTATGTCACAGCCCCCATTTAACGCCGCTGCGAGAAAGGTCTGCGCAGCTTTCTGCCGCGTGCGTTTTGCTCCTAGCTGGGTAATTAGGTTATAACGATTAATCCGCCTCGATGCACATTGTTGCTGGTTCGCTTTTTCTTAACGACAGCTCCTTTCCTGCCGCCTGCCTCCCAAATCTTTTTTCTTTTTCGTTTCTGCACTAGCCGTTTTCCTTTTCAAGGAACTGTTTTTTACGTTATCATTATTTTTTAATTTGTGTTAACAAGAATAGCGCCCATCCTCGTCCCCCTCTTTCTCCTTGCTTCCCGCGCTTTTCTCGAATTGAGGGACACTAACAAGCTTCCATTGTATGACATGCTTCAAGCCGAGATTAGAAGCCCCCATATTCTTATCGGATTTCTCCTTTCAGAGAATGAAAAACGCACTCAAGCGAGCAGATTACCTGGCCCCATTCGATGCGGGAAATCTGTAAGCCTTGCTTAGCATGTTTTGGAGTAATGTAGAGCTGATTCATTGCTGCAGAAGTTATTACTATTGGAAAACATTTGAAGTTGGTTCGCCAATTAGTAAAATTTAATGAGCACTTGGAATGAAATATGAGCTCACCTGACCGGTTGTACAGCATAATAATCCGTTTATTTGACGGTAGAGTACCACGCAGGAATTAAAAGCAAGGAGATCGCAGTCTTGTCGTAAAAATACTGAATTTGAGCGCACGACACTCATTTTATTTGTGGCTTTTCTTAACGTGATCTGATGTGGCATATCTCCAAAATTGTACTCATGCCACGTCATCACGAAAGCTGACTTAAAGCGATTCGGATATAGCGCTCGTGGACAGGCAATGCAACGAAGCAGTGCGGCAGGAACGGAAGCTGATATAAATGAATTGAAAAAAAAAAAATGACTAAATTTAGTTTGGTGTCGTGTGGGTTGCGATACGCAGTAAAGGTGCCTCATATGCCTGGATATAAAAAGAGTACACAACTACTACAACCTACGAAGCCCACTAAATTAAGACTCTTAAGGGATGCGACTCAACATAGGGACTTAAGCCGGATAGCTGCATAGTGCCCGACGGTGTCCTGCTTGTTAGGCCTACTGATCCAGGGGGGAGCTCGGGCGACATGAATGTATTCGAAAGCAATCCGTGGAGGTACTACAAGGGGGAGGGGAGGGGAGGGGGAGAGGCGAACGGGCAAGCTGCTAGCCATAATCTGTAAGTAATTGCCAAATGCGTTCCACCCTAATTTTATTCTCCTGGCTATCTCTCTTTCATGGTCCTAGTCTACGGTTATTATACCTGTCCTAAGTATACATATTAGGCTTCCACTTCCAGTGTTTCGCTACCTATTGTAAACTGCAGTTCCTTACCTAGGCTGTTGAATATTACCCTATAGTCTTCTGCATACTGATTTTTGGGTCTACTTTTCTGCGTTTCTTGCCTAGGTCATCAATCATTCTTTGCAATTCATCCCCTGTGTTAATTAGCAAGGCAATGTCGTCAGCGTATCGCAGATTACTTAGGTATTCTCCATCTACCCTTATTCCTCACTGCTCCCATTCTTAGTCTCTGAATACTTCTTCTAAGCAAGCTGTGAATAGTACTGGGGAGATCGTGTCTCCTTGCCTTTTTATGGGAATTTTATCACTTTCTTTATGCAGAACTATGGTTGATGTGAAGCCACTGTAGATATCTTCCAGTATATTCACATACTACTCATCTACACCCTGATTTCGCAATGTCTGCATGACTGCTGCTTTCCGTCTTTTCGTATCTTCTAAAGCTTTCTTAACCTCGTGCTTCGTTACTGGCGGAACGTCTGACTGCTATTCGCTGCTGATACTCTCATTATTGCCCTGACTACTTCGGCTACGCATACATCTTAACTTTGCCTATACCTAATTTCCTTTTACCCACTTTAAGGTTACGACCATTCTTTAGCACACGCTCAAATTTCTACATGTTATACTTCCTTATGTTGGACACTTTGCACCTAATGATTACCTTCGATATCCTGTCTGTTGGGCTAGAGGCTTTCATACCTTGGCATCTCTTAGTCAAATCTTTCGTCTGCTTGGATAATTTACTGGTATCGTCTCTAACTGTCCCATCACGTACTTCTACCAAGCATTCAGTAATATCTCTGAAGGTATCGCTCATAGCTTCTACATTAAAGTCGTCTTCCGCGATTAAAACTGAATATCTAGTCTGTTGCGATGTCCTGAATTCTTCTATCTTCCTTCTCGCCGCTAATTCTTTGGCAGAATCCTTCCTTACTAATCTGTTTCGCTCCCTTGTCAAATCTTGACTAATTCGAGATCTTACCATCCTGTGGTCACTGAATCGCACCTTTACGATCACCTTTACATCCTGCACAAAGCCAGGGCTAGAACACAGTAAGAAGTAGATTTCATATTTAGTCTTCCCTTTAGAACGTTTACATCTGTACGTCTGGTTTTTTCCTTTGCCGAAGAAGATATTCGTGATACTTAAATTATAGCGCTCTGATCACTTACCTAATCCCTCTCCCCTGCTATTCCTAGAGTCAATACCATAGTAACGCACTGTCTGGTCTCCAGCCGGCTCAGCTACGGCCTCCTTTCAGCCCCCCCCCCCCCCCCCCCAGTTCGAGCCGGAGCTTCGGCAACCGGATCCTCGCAGGATAAGGGGGGATGGGTATACTCAGCGGCGAACGATGGTGGCAGGAGCGCGCGCAGCAACCGGAGAACACGAGGAAATAAGGGGTGGGGGGTGTCGCTGCCTGCGCGGCGAAGAGATAGTAGCGACTGACTGATGACGCTGACGCCGCTAGCGAGTCAAGACAACGTGACTGCGTAGAACACCGTCACCGCCATGCATAAAGACGAGGGGATCCTCTCCTCTTCCTGCGTGGCGGCGAGGGTGTTCTCCGGTTGCCGAAACTCCGGCTCGCTATCAGCAGATCGCGGTGCATGCCTCTCTCATTCTCACTCGCTTCACTCACCAGCGGCGTCAGCGGCATCAGTCAGTCTCTGCTATCTGTTCGTCGCGAAACGTTCCTATGGGTGCACGCGCTGTCTCCTGCAACCTCCCAATAACTATTTCTCCGACCACAAAGCTTCTTTCATGAGAGCCAAGAACTGTTAGTGGATTGTTTCTTGAAGGAATACGTGTAAAAAATTAAAAAAAAAAGTTGTCTCTAATTGAACATACGTGTCTTGTTCGAAATCTTTGCCTCAATCTATCGAAAAGTTGAAACAGCTGATGAGCTGCGCTCAAATTTTGCATTAGGCAGTAACGTAATCGTGGGCAATTTTTTGCTTTCTCCATTTCCGATTCTACATCTTCGTAGAAGTTTTCGTCTCCCTGGCCATCATGACTACATGTATGCGTGTATAGATAGACCTGTACGACCTTTGCTTGATACCACTTATTAGGCTTAGTTACGATGTTTGCCAATCTCTCACTAACGCTATAAAATTCATCGCTGTTACCAGTCGTATGCTTTTGAAAAGCAACCTTACTCCTATAGTTTTCGTCTGTCCAGTAAACCTCGATAACACAATACATGCCCTCCCCTGAGTATGATATAGGCCTCATTTGGCCTCCTCACCTCACTAAGCCCTATAATATCCCATTTCATGCCTGCAGGTTCCTCGAAAAGGGCTGCTAAACTAGCCTCACTAGCTAGGCTTCTAGCGTTAAACGTTGCCACGGTCAGTTTCCAATTGCGGCATGTCTGGAGACATTCTTAGCACCCTCCGCTGCGTCACAGGTCTGACCGCCGCCGTGGTCAGTTGCTCCGCAGCAGCTTATTATAACTTTTGGTAAGCTACAATATTGTGCGGCAAGTTATCACATTGTAACATAAATATAAAATGATGACATATGAATATTGTTTACGTAACCCTTTATCCTCAAAGCATGACCCATGGGAAAACATTTACGTCGTTCGCCATTTATTATCTAACAGCAAAAATAAAAAAAAAATCGTTGTGTAAGAAAGTTTGCTCTCCCTCCCATACTCCCTTTTCTCCCTAGAACCAATCCCTGGGGCCGCCATTGGCGCAACGAAAGTCTACTCCACTTTGCTGGCGTCGTTCGCCATTTATTATCGAAAAGCAAAGCGCATAAATATTGTTCTACAAATAAAAACCAAAATAAAAAAACATCATTGTGTAAGAAAGTCTGTCCTCCCTCCCGTACTTCCACTTCTCCCTAGAACCAATCCCTGGGGCCGCCATTGGCGCAATGAAGTCTACTCCACTTTGCTGGCTTTAACTGCGCTTAATGCACTGGCTAGCGTGCGCCGGCTAAGACATTCTGTCTTGTCTGGGTACAACTAAAGTAAACATTTTTAGGTGTGAAGTAATGAATAAAAAATTGCAGGATCCTGATCCTTGAAAAAAAAAAATTCCTGGCCATTAAAAGCGGATTTATGAAGCTCATAAAGCACCAAGCGACACGCATGCGCTATTATTTAAGCGAATACCAGCAGGCTGCCTAGCGAGGCAACCCAGAATTGCTTCTTCCGCGAATCCTCGTTTTGTCACATGACTGTACATGCGTCATTTTCAAGATATCTCGATTCATTCAAAAGAAGTAAAAAACAAAAACAAAACAACGGGGATCACCGAACTTACCAGGAAAGGAGCTAGGACGAAACATGATAAGGCTTCGTCAAAAAGCTGTTAGAAATGTTTTTACGATTGAGAACTTTTTCCCTAAAATGTTTAACTAGAATTAATACACCATTTAAGAGAATGAAACTAGACCGATTGGGAGTTTAAAGCGATAAGTGAATTGCTTTCTTTAAGTGATTTCGGTTCCAAATGAGGTCGTCGGTCTCACCGGCTTGCATCTCTCCAAGCAGGTGACCACTTCGGCCTCGAGCTCCAGTGTACTGCTGCCGGTGAATGCGAACGCCTCCAGGTAGCTCTCCAGGGACTTGCTGTGCGAGTCGATTGTGCGGATCTCTCGCATCATCTTCGCCTCCACCGGACACCTGCGCCAACCGACAGAGACGGAGAGCATTTTAGAACGTAAGCCCCTACTGTTCCCATCCGAAACCTCAAGGTTGTCTGGATAACAAAATTTGACCTTGAACTCTCGCTCTGTGCAGCAAACATAGTCCGTCTTTGTTCTCTAAAGTAATTTATCTATGCAAACTAGCTACTATGCATGCGCCAGGATAACTCGTGTCTCGCCACAGATGCGCCGCAAAAAAAATTGCAGCGACTGGGTTTCGAACAAATCAGCTTCCCTGGTTAGAACAGGAGAGCACTATGCTATCATCACAGCCGATCACGCCTCGTTTAAAACTGCAACACACTTTCGCGCTGTGCCGTGAAAATCGTAATTTTCGTGAAGTTTCACCTATGCCGCTTCTTCAAGCGGGGAAGCAAGCGCAAGCGGCAACTTTGGTTGCGGCCAATGCCTTATACGCTTGCAAAACTTGGTTCAAGGATAAGGACAGCGAACCTTCTACAAATTTTTATTGCGATAGAAATACTACGCCAGGTTTTGGTCCGTCACGTAGTCCCGGGAAGGGTCACGTTTGACACACTATAGTGGGCAGTTACTTTGGTCTTGGTTGTCTAGAAATGATGTTCAATGTTATAATAGTCGCGCCTATACTTATATGAGAGCGAATTCTCATTCAGATATTGATTTAACATTAGCTCCAAATGGTATTGGAGTATCATCGTGGTCTACAATAAACTTCAGTACGTCAAGTGGCCACTGCCCTATCACTTTCAACACTGCATGTAATCCGATTAGGTTAACTGGTACATCATGTAAATTTGTCAGCATTACACTGTTCAAGAAATGCCTACAAGTGGCCTTCAGGTCATCTTCCCCTTCTGATAAATCGAATCGCGTTCCTGCAGTATTGTGTTCAGTTTCAGACGCAACTCGGCGATCAGAGTTTATTGTTCAGTCTGCCATTAAAAACAAGACTCCTTCCAGCTGATGGAATGAAGAATGCGAAAAAGCCTATCGTTTGAGGAAATCCGCATGGAAGCGCCTAGCCCATATTCTGTGCCCAAACAACTGGATTAATTACAAATTATTTGCAGCTTCGTTCAAAACAACAATGTCCAAGGCTAAGGAGGAATATAATGCAAATCTGAACACCTATGTGTCTAACCCAGTCAGCCGGAAATCTCTCTATAAATACATGGAACGTACTTAAGTTTTTCCCTGCTTTAATACCACCCAGTCCTCTGTTTTGCCTAAAAAAGATGAATTAGGTCAATTGAAATCAATTGCCCGAGGCCTTGCGGCGCGCTTTCAAGCTTGCATTACCTTTTCTTCAGCCCGATTGCATTTGGGTATAAACTTCACTGAGGTAACTATATCTGAATTAATGCCTGTAGTTAATTGCCTGCAATCAGCTGCCCTTGGAGTTGACAGAATATCAGTTGCCATGCTGAAAATACTATTCAAAGACTTTGTTCCAGACCTATTGCAGATTGTGAATTGGTCTTTGGAAAATGCTTGGATTCCACAAGCTTGGAAAACATCGAAAATAATTTTACTACTGAAAGACCAGGGGAAAGGATTTGATCATGACAGTTGTCATGATGAAACATTTGGCCGATTGCTATCACTTCAAATTTGTGTTGTGTTGTTTTTTTTTTTTTTTTTTTTTTTTTTTTTTTTTTTTTTTTTTTTTGGCGATAAGCAACTCAGGCTATCACTTCAAATTTAGTTAAGCTTATAGAACGGATAGTGTACTTTCGTCTCACGGATCATATCCTTCCAAGGCTTTAGCGAGGCTCAGATTGGATTCCGACAGGGATGCTCGATTTGGAACGCACACGTAGAGTCGTATTAGGGTTGCCATGAGGCAAAAAGAGGTTTCAGCTCTAGTTACTTTAGATATTGCCAAGACGTACGACAGCGTAGAATACAGCATTTTGCTTCATAAACTAGCTGGTCTACATCCTCCGTTATACATCTTTGCGTGGATTAGGGAATTTTTAAAGGATAGATCATTCTTCTGGACAAAGGATGCATTAAATTCCAACACTTACACCCAGTTAAGAGGTGTACCCGAAGGAGCAGTCCTCTCGCCGTTATTGTTCAGTATACTAATGCGTGACATTCCTATTCACCCGGCCGTCAAAGTTTATGTGTATATAGACGATATTACTTTTTTTTTGCTTCTGCCACAAATATTCTCAACCTATATCATTTGTTGCAAGATTATCTAAATGCCCTGGAGGTCTGGTTAGACTGCCAAAGGCTAACTTTAAATGTCAACAAATGTGCCGTCCTAGTATTCCCACGGACAACCCCTATTAACATTTTCTTGTCTTATCATTCTGTCCTAATCCTGCAGGTTGATTCTGTTAAATATTTGGGTATATTATACAACCGGAGGCCTGAAATTAGAAGTCTTGTGCTTAAAGGTGAACGTGCCCTTGGCCGGTTGATAAGAATCAGCAATACGAAATATGGTATGCGTCGGGACACTCTGCTCTTGCTTTATAAGACCTACGTGCGACCAATACTTGCATTCGGCTACATTCTCTTTTCTGGGTGCCCAAGGTACAAGCTTGAACCCCTGTTTGTCTTGGAACGACGAGCTCTGCGCTTTTGTTTAGGTCTGTCCAAATCAGTGGCCAATGCTTTGCTATACTTGGAAGCTCGGATACCTAATCTAAATTCGCGGTTTCCGCTTCTAACTGTGCAAACATATTTAACGCCTTTGGAGCCAGTCCCTGGAGTAGCTAACCCCATATAAACTTCAATCCCATCATACTACTTTGATAATATTTGGCCTAGGTATAAGCTCCCTCAAGTTGTGTATACTAATTCTCTGCTGTCGAAACTTTCAGTATCAATAACCTCTTTAGTACAAGTTAACCACTGGCGGCCTGATACTATAATCTCATTTGGTGACACCCTCCCAGGGAATGCTAAGCATTTGTCTGACAATGTATTAAAAATGATCTTATAGAGGATTACCTCGCAATTTGCCGAGCCATATTGCCATTTTTACAGATGCCTCTCAGCAGGATGAAAAAGCAGCTATTGGCATATACTCCCAGGCTCTTGACTGGAGTTATTCATTTCGGGTCCCAGACTATACGCCAATTTTCGCTGCTGACTTTCTGGCCATTGAGCTGGCCTTGACTAAAATCCCTAGTAATATTTCTAAGGTTATTTTTCTTTCTGACAGCCTATCCGTGCTGTCATCGCTCGAAAATTCGAAGGACACTCTGTTTTGCCGTTCCCTTTATTTTTTCTTCCTCCTCACATTTCAGATTTGCGTTTTGAATGGGTCCCTGGCCACTGTGGTTTTTGCATATAATGAAAGGGCAGATTTTTTAGCAAGCTCCGCTCTTAGTGGACTTCTTGTTCCATTCATACCTAATACCGTTTACTTAACTTTAGCACGATTTCAAAATTTCCAACGTCTCCATCACCTCAGTAACGCGCCTCTCCTTTCTGCACCAGATTACCAACACCTCAGATGGCCTTTGTATGGCCGCATGCGTGTTTCAAGGCTATGTGAAGTGTCTATGACTCTCTCGGGCTGCAGATTACCGAAACTAAATCTGTATTTATCTCGTTCGGGGCTATCTGCTACTAACCTCTGTGAGTCTTGCAAAGAAATTGAACCCATAGATCATTTGCTTTCTCTTCTGCCGGAGGTTCGCATCTCTCCGCAAAATTTGCTCAGCGACTCCCCTTTTGAGATTAGGCCTTCCACTAACCATTCCAGTTCTCCTCTCTTTCAGGGCAAGCGTCAAGGGATATGCCCTTAAGCCAGTGTGCTATTCTATTACACAATTTCAACAGGTAGATTCCCATGCTAGGTATGAATTCATTACTTTTTCTTTTCCTTTTTATTTTTTCTCTATTCTAGTTAAACATTCATATCACTCTATACTCCAGTCCTTGAACATATTGCGTATTGAATATATATTAACAATCCACAATGCACCCGGGCCAATCCCCCGCCGTCTGGGGTCACCATCATCATCATCACTGACAGCTAATGCTTTCGCTCCACATTCGATTCAGCTGTATTGAACCCTTCTCATTCATATGTGGGCTGGTAGCTTGCGCTCTCGCTTCATACTCTTAAAGGATGAGCTTATGTGTCCCCAATAATTTAGCACCTTACACTGATAGGGCGTGAGAGGGTAATAATGTAGCAGGCAAAAGAAGCTTCCGCCGTTGCTATCGCAATTCAACTAGGGTTAAGCAGAGCTAAACGACAACTTTTTTTTTTTTTTTCAAGTCAGCTCCAGCCGCTTCATAGCTGTCATGACTTCATACCTGCGACTCGCACCTGACGCGGCAGAATTCGAACGTGCACAACTAATACAGAGCTGATAACATAGGTCTAGTAAGGATGCGATCACTGACCAGGACGGTTAGTAAATCTAGTACATAAGTGGCTCACAAGATTTTTGGTGTCAGTAATACACCGCTGACCATCTATTACGCCTCAGCACTCACAACCAGTGTGCATGGAATTCAAATAGTTGCATGCGAGAACGCTCATGGCGAAGACGACACAAACGCATGACTGACAACCAACCTCTCTGTCACTTTCCTGCACTTTCGTGCGTATGCTTAGTTTTCAAAATTCACTGAATATGGAATAACTAGCCTAAGCCAATATCGTATCAAAACTATGCAGTTGATGTTAGGAGGACGGCTGAATGAAGCGACCGAGCTCGCTCGGAATTCAGGGCAGAGCATTTCGAACGAGGGGAACATGATTCTGCGCTGCGGCTCTGGCAATAATACGATCGTTCAGATATTTACGACGTCTATTGCACCAAGTCTGAAGTTGGGCTGGTTTGGCGCTGTTTATGTTATTAAACAGTGTAAAAAAAGAGGTGAGAGAAATAGAACACGACGTTGAGTTCTGCATAGTGTGCAATTACGCAGCATTCCTTCTCTTCGAATTTTTGTTATATTGTAAGGCATTCAACTCAGCGTAAGGAATTACGTCTACAACGGAGCAGTTTCACAAAGCTTCATGCTGCTAATTTTCTGCCTACAAAGCCAACGCCAGAATTTGTAAAGAACAGGGCTACTATTGCTTCTCTACTAAATCTAGTCATAAAGAACGCTGCATACAAGGAATAAATAACGTTAAAAGGAGGTTAAAAATATAGAGCGTATGAACTAGGCAAATTTTACGGGAATGAAGTCGACTACGGATTCACTCAGAAGATGAAAAAGAGAAATATGGTTTGGTTTAGTCCATAAGGATTAACGTGTCAAAGCAACTCAACCTATGAGCGACGCCGTAGAGTGCTCCGGAAATTTGTACTGCCTAGAATTCTTTAACGTGTACTGACATCTCACAGCACACGGGCGCCTTGCTTCTTGCCTCCATCGAAAAGCGGGCTCCGCGGCCGTGATTCTATCCCGCATAAAATATGAAATGGATCTTTTTATGATGATTTAAATGGTGCGCCTTATTTTTGAAGCGCGATTAGGGCACTTCAGAACATGCATACATAGAAAGAAATATACTGATGTGGCTTATTATATAGAGGGCATATGTGATATGTCTGAAGATACATTTGCGCTCATTTTCCTGGAATGTCAAATTATCCAGTTGAGAATATCCGAGGCCGTACCGTTCAGAGCAGTGTGGGTGGATCCGATGTAGATATCAGGAAAAAAATCCCTTGGAAAATTGACGGCTTAAATGAAATTAAGGAGTCTTTAGGATTCAAATTTCGTATATCCTGAAAGCAACCGGAATTTCTACTCGAAAAGAGGGCTATTGCTATAGAGATTGGTGACGTCAAAAAAAGTGATGACGTCAAAAAAATGGCATTCGCCATTGCCGTGTCTCAGAGGAGACGTTCATATCATCCGCCCATCTATAATCTATAACCAATGTACCACACTTTACGTTTAGGTTTTCTCTACTTAACTCGCCTTGTTGAACTCATGTTTTAATGGGATAAGTGCCTATGCCAGAATCTAAGGCTCAACGAATTTCCTCACGAGATGGCAGCATTGTGTGTAACTTTGCAGGTGAGAACATCTTCGTTCGTCTGACAATCACCTGTAGTGCGTGTTTGCACAGCCGATACGTTCAAGCTAATCTTCACGAGTACTTTCTCTCAACTCCTGGCAGGGCCACAAACTAACGTATTCACACTGTGCGCAGTGCTCTGCGTCCATCGGAACATCTGTCACTGATCACGTATTATGTGCGTGAAATATCAACAATATTCATTGCAAGCATCAGAAGAGTACACATAGAATGAAGGGAAAGCCACCGCTTGCTGAATCAACAATATCAAAGGGTGGTAAAAAATCCTCTAACATCAAGAACACTCGCTAACTGACAAGAATTAAAAAAAATATATATATATACTAAATAATTAAAAGGAAAGCCATTAAAACGCAAGCACAGCAGGAAGTGCGTTGTGGACTCACCCAGTTTTATCGATCAGTGTGAGATTTGTGGACCCAGTTCCATCCCGCGCGATCAGGTTCTTGATGAAGATGCCATAAGTGTCTGGAGCAAAAAGGACGCAACAGCGATCGCATCACATACAGCTTTTCTCACGCTTTGGAAAATACTCTGCTCACGTCCTATGTTGCGAGCGTTGGTGTCTCAGTCGCACTTGAGTACCTTTAGCTTTTTTTTCCTTTTCCTTTCTCGAAAGCATGCGTTTTCGTTCGTATACGTTTGGCCAGGAACAGTATGGCACGCAATGCTCCAGATAACCAAGACAAATGGTCTTTTATCCCTACCTGCTATGTATCATAAACTGCTCCCCCCCCCCCTTTTTTTTTTTCTGTTTTGAAGAAAAGTAGATTCCGTGTTGGTGGACCATGCGAGCTGGGGTATGCGCGCCAGATACATTAAGCAAATTGTCTGCGCAGTGCCAAACGCAAATAACGGCAAGCGTAGTCGCAAGACGTCTCCTGAAGTATGCTACATTTATCTCCGTTCTGAGGTTCTTGAATTGTCATTTCTCAAGTTTGGTTTTCTAAAACTAAAACCAAAAACTTTGCAACGACGATGTGTCAAGCCGATAAAGCATGACATCATTAATTGATGCGAAAGAATGTCCGCCTTTATTTGCGAGGTACGAATCAGAAGCTCCAAGTAATAATACAACGGACGAAAAAATAAAATAAAAAGGTTACAGAAGCCTTGGAGCGTCGTTATACACTTCGGGGGGCCGACAGCAAGTCTTGCGATTTACACGCTTAAGTACTCATAACAGTCGCGAACATGTTCATAAACGAGTTTCTATTAGCCAGTTTTAGTCTAAAGTGTGCGAAAAGCTGGGAAACAGTGGGTTTGTTCCCTTTTTTCAGACGTGAACATGGGGTACTATCACCACCAGGAAAACAGTCTTGTGCAATAAGTGAGAGACGGAAGTCTGAAATACGATATTAAGATGCCGAAAATCACTAAAATGTAAACGTTTTTATTGAAAAGAAAAGGCGAAGTGACTGCAACACTCGTTGGAGGACACCAGTACCACGTCGTACAGTAAGGTAGGAAGGTGTGATTGAATGAAGAAAGAGAAACAGAGGAATCAATGTGGAAGGCTGCGAGATAATTTCGATTAACTGGAGATATTTAACGTGCACTGACACCATCCAGCAGGCGAAAAACGCTCGAATTGAATTTTTGGACCCTTCTAAAAAATAGCGCGCAAAAAGTGCGAATTTTCGCTCGTCCAAATTTAAATGTCTAGATTTTATGACATCAACAACCGTAAAAGTAATTAAAGGACAGATCAGTGAGGGCGCTGGTTTAAGGCATTAAAATATTCAGCAGCTTATATAGGTATACATTGATTTTCATGACAAATGAACAACTTCGTCCATACGATAGAGGTTGCAAACATAGAAACCCTAATGCTTGAGTCTAACTCAGTAAATATTCGTCTCAATAGTATCCATACGATAGAGGTTGCAAACATAGAAACCCTAATGCTTGAGTCTAACTCAGTAAATATTCGTCTCAATAGTATCCATACGATAGAGGTTGCAAACATAGAAACCCTAATGCTTGAGTCTAACTCAGTAAATATTCGTCTCAATATTATGAAATTACCGAAGAACTGAAAGCGAAAAATCTCCCCGGGTAGACGTTTTGGGAGAGGGAAAAACTACCTACACCAATATTTGCTTTCGGCCTCTAGCTAAGTTTGACTTTATGACGCATATCTATGCTCGCAAAAGCGATAATATGGTTACACCGAGAGTGTTTTCTTCTTAATCGGAGTATCCGTGTTAGAAATCCGTCCTTTGGCGGTCGCGTTTCGATCGAGGGGAAACGGAGAGGCCTCCGTGTGCTGTGCGGTGTCCAGTGTACGTTAAAGATAATAATAATGTGGGGCAGCGATCGACCGTGTGACGTACCGGCTCCGTCAATTTTCGGCTGGAACCGCAGACCATCTTGATCTAACTCCTATAAAAAAAACTGAGCATCTGCATCCGTGAAGGCAGCAGGATCCCAGCGACACCGATCGTGTCCAGGTACGCTCAAAGTTCGGCCATTTCGAGCAACTGTTCACATCACCACGCAGAAAAGGAGCTATCCTAACGGCTGCGGCTTCCCTGCCGCTGGTCGCCTGTCTCCTTAATGATCATCAAGTGAACGAAATTACTCCGCAGTCCTCCACTACCGGCACCTCTTTCTCTCTTTCCGCTTTGACTCCCACCTTCCTCCGCTCCCTCAGGGCGCGGATCAGGTGTCCACGAAAAATACACTGATGCACAATTTTGGTTCGGACAATAACGGCCCACTGCCCCACGACGGCCGTCAGTGTTTTGTACAGTGTGCACGTGCGTGCGTCGTGAACAGTTGCATGGGCGCAGAGCTATTGCGGAGGCCCGCCCGATGTGCCGAGTGCTCAGTGACCTAAGATATTTGCGGGTGGGCCTCAAGCAAACTACGGTATACTGTATCATAGTGTATATGTTTCTTTTATTTTTACCGATCCTTTTCTGTCTCCATATCGCTCACTTCTTTGATTTCCTCTACCTCTTCCTCTCTATCCCTTTATTTCCGCCGCCCCAGTTCAGGTGCTTCAGATATCAGATAGCAGATACAGGGGCTGGCAAACATCTTTTCCTTCCTTTTGTATATATAATAAATAACCACTACAACAACACAATTTTGGTGCATGGGCAATTTGTTTTGTGCCTCTGTCGCAGCAAGTTTGCAGATTATTTAGTCGGGAACACCCTGCACAGAAACAAAAGCTTCGCTCCTTACCGAGTGGTCCAAGAGGCATCGCCTCTACACAGACTGTTTTGGTGCACACTTTCAATCACTAAACTGCTCCTTTTATAAGAGGAATTTTAAAACATTTTGTTAACAAATGCAATATTTTACCACTCTTTTCTGTGCTTAGCTTACATATAATGTGGGCACAGTGTAACAAGGGCATTAAGAAAGAAAAAGTCAAAAAAGAAAGAAAACGTCAGTGGACGGCAGATGTTGGAGGAACACACTAATTCTCACCACTGTCTATGAAGGCATCTGGAAGTACTTGAAAGAAACAAATTAAGTTGTTCCTATTCCCGATTCCAATAAGCTATTTGTTTGTTTTCAGTTTTCCGAAAATGGGCAAGAAGAGAAGATTTTTGTCGTTTCTTCACAATATTTAAGCACACGTCACATGAACACAAGAAGATGTATACCAATCAAGAAGTTCTACAATCTGACTGCGATTACCAGGTTACAAGTACCCATTATAGTTGTGATTCTTGAAAGTCCGAATAAGGTACGGGTGATCATTTCCCTAGACTTAGTTTCGTCAACCTCCATGATTCCTCTACCCTTCATGTAGCGAAATCGCGTGTTTCTAGACACAGCTACTAATGCAAAACCACGAGCAAACCACGAAAGCGGAAAACGACGAACCGACGTTTTCAATAGAGAGATTTAGCTTAACGTGATCCGCGTTCCGCCCCCGTGACTCTACAGCGCGTCCCGGTCCCGACGCAGTAGGTCTGTGTGCCGACATCCAGTATGTGGCGCCATCTATCGGCGTCAAGGGGGGTCTGGACATGCGCAGTGGAACGCGCGGTGGCGAATCACGGTAGCGGATCGCGGATCACGGTAAGCTAAAACTCTGTAATGCAATAGAAGACGGCCTTTTTCCGCGGCCTCACCTTCTTCCGACATGCGGACCTGGACGCGCACCAATTCACCCAGTGACACCGACTCCCGCTCGTTGCCCCGCATGTCGAGAATGTGCAGGGACAGCTCTGGCAAGGGCGGCTTTCCCCGGCTATGGTCGGTCTGCCTCGGGTCCCTGGGGAGCGATGGTAGGCAGAAGGGTGGAGAGGGTTAACAGAAATACCCAAGACAAAGTTGTATAAATTACCTAAAGCCGAAGACCATTCAGCTCGGCAATGACACTGCTATAACACACGGTTCTAGATCTCTGAACGTCAACCAAGGCGACAGGCAAATTAGGTAAGAGTAGCAATCAGAAGGGTAAAATTATTGGGGACACTTAAGCTCGCTTTTAAGGGTATGACGCGATAGCATAGGCTATTACCGGACATATAAAAGCCCCGCTTTAGCCAAGCCTTAATTGTGAACGTGTCTGTGTGGCCTAAAGCTAAAATGTTTAACTACGAATGCAAGGATCCTGGCAGGCTGCTCAGATATCAGCCTCTCATATGAAAGAAGAGGCCCGAGTGGCCAGCTCCCGCCAAACGTGACGTCAGGCAATCCTACGGTCAGTAATAGCACGCGGCCATGACCGCTGCCAACGCCATGTTCGTGATTTCTGGCTCGGAATGCTAACGCCAGATGTTTTGGTGAACGGGGCCTTTAACACCTTGGCGTTAACATCAAATTCAGATTTATCGACTTAAGAATACGGAAGCACAGGTACGGGCTACAGGATATGACTTAGTGGACATTTCAGTTAGGAATTTGAGCCGTTCCACTGAGCACATCAGTAGCTTCCTAACTTCTTCCACGCGTAGCATCCGACGTCTCACCACTGCACTCGCATATTTTGTGCTTCAAAATTAATGTAGCGACAAGTACTTAGAGCGGCGTGGAATGGGTGAAAGAATGAAAATGTGGATGATCAACACAAACACTTACGAGACCTTCGCAGTAGCGAATTCCGTTTTGTTGCCTACATCGAATGTGCACGAGACGCCTATGGCCTTGTCCATCGCCGTCACAACCTGGTCGTTGCTCTGGATGACCAGGACGTTGGCGAAGTGGCCCTCCGCCTGCGTGAGAGACATGCATTATAAGGTAGCCATTTCATGACTTATGAAATGGGCTCAGTGCGACCGCACTGAATTCCCAGCGACCGTTTCTTCGAGGACATCACATAAATTTACAATCAAACGACAATAGCAAAATATTTCTCAGCAGCAGAAATCTTTTCTCAAATGCGTCTTTGAACGAACCGGTGGAATCTAACAATGTGCATAATTTCCGACACAGTTACATTCGCAATTGACGAAAACGATAACATCGTAAACAGAGACATTAGATATTTAGACACCCTGACTTTCTCTGGTGATTTCTGAACATTTCGTATCACAGAACCATGTGGAAGCGTGAAGTCTGCACCATCAGTCATCTTTACGATAAATAGGGCTGAATCCGCGTAGTATTACGAAAACGAAAAAAAAAAAGAGCGAAAATAAAAAGCACGATGATATTTTATTTTGGGAGAAAAATAAATAAATAAATATCCCGCAAGTCAGTATGACACCAGGAAGGCTCTCGTCCGTCAGTGTTTGAAGCAGCCTTAGACCTTTGTTGGTCAGGCAACTTCGGACATCTTTTTTTCTCCTCTACAGCTTTTTTTTTTCGGTTTCTCGCTTCATCAGTGCTTCGGACGAGTCCAGAACACCCTTTCACCCCGAAAAACTGGGTTGAAAATGAAAAACAAGGAATAGAAACGGATAAAGGGCTGGACATCACCACAGGAAACGAGAATGAATTCTACGCCGAAGCTCTGGGGCGGTGAAGCCCTGAAAGATCCGTCTTCGTTTGAATACCAAGCAGCTCACGTCACAACACTCCCGGATGCGAGAGAAAACAGTGAGAAACTCACGGCGCCTTTTCCCCTCCTTCTTTTTCTGGTCCCACCTTTCCGCCACGCTATCGCCAAGGGTGCCACCCTCTTTCAACATATATAGAGCAATGTGACAGCTAGTCGGAAGAAAAGGAGTAAAAAAAATTGGGACGAACTATTGATTCGTTGAGCCCATAAGCACCGCGCATTGATGCACAAGAACCGAAAACGGCGAATTGAAAACGCACGTAAAAACCGAAGTCCGCAAGAAGCCGCATAAAGGCCGCCAATGGTGCTTGCCTCGCGTGCGGAAAAACCCAGCTACAAATTCTGATAAGAATCTGGAGAGGAGGATGAAAGTGTCGATGCTTCCGGGAACATAGATTGTGCGAATAGCAACACAGCCCTCCAAAGATAAAGAAAAAAGAAAGGTTTACTGGCTAGAATCAGATCTATACGAGTGCAGAATCCAACGAAATCTACAGAAGCGGGGACAAAAAAAAAGGGGAAAAAGAGAGCGCAAGCACAGTAGAGTGAGCGGGCATCCAGCCCACCGCTGTCCAGATGTTCTTTCCGAGTTTTGGAGGTTGTGATGGATGACTATATGGCTAGATGCAATTTGCGCGCTCTGCGGCGCGTGAACCGAAGGAAACAAGCCGGCTTGAGACGTAACGGCATTCCTCTCCGCTCCATGCTGGTACCGACGTGTTGAAGAGAGGCGCTGCTGACTCACTGATTCGTGTCCTTCACTCTCTCTCTTTCTTTATGCTATGTGAGTGTGCAGAAATAGTTGCATCCAGTCATGCGCACTTAGGATTAGGCACGCACGCCCTGCAACTGCGAAAGTTTTCGTTCTATCCCTTTTCTTCCCTACTCGATCCATTCTTCCTTTCGACGCGAGCCTCTGGATCCACGGCATCCAGTTCTCTTGGGGCCGGCATTCGCTTTGGAAAACACGAAAAGCTTCAGCCGCTTCGTGTCCCCGCAAAAAGCGAGTTCTGCGTGCCCGAGCACAGCACGTACGAGAGAGCATTACGGGAAGCCGCCAATCGCCGGGCAAATAGGTTCTTGCGTAGCAGCCTGCTTCACGAGATATCTGTCATGCACGTCGGAGAACGTCTGCAGAACATTCGAGAAAGCATGCTTTCGATGCTTTTGTGCGTCCGGGATGGGGAATGCAGTCGCCGGTCTTTTTGTTCGCGGAGAAATGTTGGAAGCGTTCGCCGTGAAGTGCTGCTCCTGAGGCAGGAGAAATAACAGAGGATACAGAAATCGAATGTGCCTCTAATTCAGCCCGAACCAGTGGGCTGAGATGAAAAGAAGAAAGTAGGCTAGACGACGACAGTGAAAGAAAAATCGAACAGTTTCGAAGCCATAGACCCGCCTTGAACTATAGTTTTAAGTGTCAGTGTCCACCTAGTTCAGACAACTAGTTCATAATTTTTCGATAGTCTTCGCAATGCTGAGGCAATGCTAAAAATGAGTGATACACCTAACTCCTTATTTCCACTGTACAGTGGGCTTAAATCAATTGCTAAAGTAAATAACTGCGTCCAAAATAGAACAAGTGAAATTTTATAAATTCAAATTAAACATAAACAATAGCTCACATATTAACCAGGAGCTAAGTTTTGTAACACGCTCTTTATCGATGCAATTTTACAACTGGCACAGCTAACATACCATGTGCACTTGCTACCCTCTGGTGACAAAGTTGGGCCATGCATTACAAAAGGCAAGGAAAAAAAAACCTTTACATTTTTGAAACTGAAAATTCTGAATGCAATTTCTGAAAATTTACCTCAGACCAGCCTATTTTCCAAAGGCACTGACAGTTAACCTAAAAATTGCATTTGCACAGCGCAACACCAGTAGAAGTTCACCGTTCTGTTTTGGTACAGAGGCGCCTGCGGAGGCATTATTCTAGGCAACAAAAGGGTGACGAACAATTCCTTACAAGCGAATGACGGGAGCACAAGCGGAAGTTAGAATTGCGAACGATACACAACCGTTTTACTGATTCACGGCCAGATTAGAGAGCGGCGGTGGCGCGCGCTCGCCGATTAAAGGGAAGCTGAAACACTTTTTTTGAGAATTTCACCAGACGCACGCATTAGAATATACGAAACGTGTAGACTAAGCTCGCGAAGTGGTTTTGTGCGTTCAATGTACGCGTTTATTCAATTCAATTCAATTTTATTATATCGGTGCAGTACATTCCAGCTTATACATACAGAAGGGCAAACGCATCGCCTCTGCCGACGACGTCATCATCGGTGTGCCCACTCCGCACCGTGTGGGGCGAAGAAGCCTCAACGCCGAAACAGTTTAATTCAATGATTACGACGTTAATTTAAGTGCCAGTCCGAATTGACTCGGTATTATTTACTATCAGCCTTCACAATTTCGACTCCTTTAAATAAGTTAAAAAATAAAATCACTTTTTTTCGCTTTAAGTCCGGCCTTGACTGAAACAGACTTGGCAGCGACTGGCAGTCGAGCCACGACCTCCCTGGTCCAACATTCACACTTCTACAGCACCAGACCGCGCAATACAAGGAAAATACGATTATAACGACAATAGAGACGATGATAACGAACAGGTCTTATGCAGTGCATCTTTCTTCGTGATGTTATATCGCGACAACAAGTCTGAACAAACACGGAATACAGAATTGATACGCGTGCCAGAATCACAGTGATAAGGCCGCATGCTGGCGGCTGTTAAAAAACAACAAATACAGTTTTGAAGGTTTCGCGGCAATATCTAGAGTTTCACGTATGCAAAATGCAGGCCTGCATGGTCCCATTTCATGTTGCGGGGCGCGACTGTGTACGGACCTTGTTGACAGTGCCGCAGTCGGATCCAGCGAGCTGGATTGGAAGCGTGAAGTCCATGCTACTGCTGATGTCCTGGGAGCACGTGGAAGGCCGACCCCTGGTGTAGACCTTGCCCTTGAATACCATGTTGCTCCGTACGCGTGCTCGCATCACGTGAGGCTCGCACTCCACCGACACTGCGCTCAAAAGAAAGGCGGAATTGTGTGGACATTAAATGATTCTTAGCGTGTAAATTTTAACATGTTTGCACCATCAGCAGTTTCAAAGCCACGGCTGTATCAGAATTACTTCGCAGCGTCTGTGATGCACTTGTCCACTGCCGGCACAATAGAGATATTTAGCATACCGTGATCCACGATCCGCCACCGTGACACTCTACCGCTCGTGGGCGGGGCGCACAAGCCGATTGGTTCCGATGAGCCAGGTCAATGTGCCGACATCAAGTATGTGGTGCCATCTATCGGCATCAAAGTGATCTGGGCATGCGCAATGGAACGCGCGGTGGCGGTCCACGGTAGCGGATCGCGGATCACGGTGTGCTAAATCTCTCTATTGTGTCGCACTCGCAACGTTTAAGACGTCAGCTGTCCGCTGTGACGTGATTTCGTGAGTCATACGACTATGGTACGTAGTGAGCACTTGAATCATACGAGAGCCACGTAGGCTGTAGCTGAAGTACCTGCGAATTTTACTGTGAGGGGTCACTTTCTAGTCTACTTAGAGAGGAGTCACAAGTCCAGCTAGAAAGGAGTTACCTTCGAAGCCCCCCAATTAGATATACATGACGCGAGGGCGAGCGCAAAGAGTCACACCTCTATTATACAGCAGGCGAGCACACCAACGTTTCATTCTCAATGCTAAAGTGCTGAGTACATAATTTGGCGACGAGATCAAGCATTCCGTTACAACCTACACGGTTCTCAACCTGCTATCACTGTGAGGGGCACATAGCAAAGTATCTATCGCCATCACCTCTCTGTAGAGGAGGATAATGAAAGGTACAAAGAATGCGAGAGTTGAAATGTTTGCTGGCTTTCACTCGACACTGCAAACGTTCAGGCAGCAGTGACTTAGTGTACGGTAGATGGAAATTACCGGCACACTTTGCAGGCGTCTGCTGCCGTCAACTGTATATTTTCGCTTTGCTTTCGGAACTACACCGAATCTATTAAGCTGTGTTTCTTCGACGAACGAACAGGCTCATTGCAAATTCCGCTTCCCGATGACACGCATTCACAAGCGTTCGGACGCTGAGATTGAGGAGGCTAAGGGATACAAAAAGGGTGCCGAGTAGAGAAAGAACGTACGCGGGCTCTAATGTATTCGAACAAAGGTGGCGCTGCGAACGGCTTCGATTTCGCCGAACTTGTTTGCATTCCTTCACGCGCGCGAGCTCTGTGTTCGCTCTATCGTATAATTCGCACAGAAGCGCGCCACACGTCGGGCATGGCACCCGAGGGCACATGATTAGGCCTAGCAAAATGGCCGAGGAAGTGGAAACGAAGAAAGCGCCTGTAAAAACACAGGGGCACTCTAAGCAGCGAGCGACGCTTTAAGCATGAACGAGGAAGCAATTTGCGCGTTTTCGCGGTGCTTGCGTGGAAAATTGAGGGTGGTATGTTTGAGTTCGAATGTGAGCGCTTTGTAGACGGGTAACTATAAAGGAACAAAAGCGCTTGGAAGCGAGATAGCCGGTAATGTAGCTTTCCGGCGGAAAAAGAATTTGGTTGGGAAAAGGAACAGCAAAGGAAAAACTGAAAAGAAAGTGTCTTAAAAGAATGGAAGCTAGGTGGGAGCAGGCTACGGAACATTGTAAAAGCGAAATTTCGAGTGCGAAACCGTGTGAGAATTAGACCTCGCTCCTTAGCAGTGAGGAGCAAATTGAAAGTGTGCCAGGAAAGCGTACCTAGAAAGACTAATACACTATCAACAAAACATTCGAATTAACGAAAATATATCTACTGAGCCTCTTTAGAGCTGATTGGTGCACTAAATAAGCATTGGGGAAAGAAAAGGTCGCAGTTGTTTTCTCATACAACTTTCTGTTTTGCAAATGAGTGCTGAACGGAGACATGACAAGCATTTGATCGATGATCACCTCAAAATCGAAAGATGGCGTTTACGCAAAAGCACAAGCAGAGCATGACGATGACATAAACTAATAAGACTGATGAGAAATTCACTACAAAAAGTAAACAAATCGAAAATTCCGCGAAATAAACAGAAATTCTAGAAGTTACTAGAAGGACGCACAGACAAGCCCGTTGTCATGGTCTCTTAACGACATTTGTCCTTCCCTATAATTTTCGGCTTTATTCTGCATTTTGCTTTTATTTGTACAGTCGTTTGCATGGGACAATTTTTGAGGCGACAGTGAGCTCTAAGTGGAGTTTATATGCATTTTCATGCTTCTTTTTATGTTCTTGGAGCAAGATAACAATTTTCTAATTTAACCAGCGATCTCTTGCGCCTAGAAAACTACAAATTTCGGCGACTCACGACCACCAACAGTACAGCCTGTGGGCTGAGATCAATCTTAAAAAAACCTACAGTGAACACCGCATGAGGGAGCATTAAAAACAAATATACAAATAAAACTAAGAAGTACCGAATTGTACACCACTAAAAACAATTAAGAATATCACAAAGCTGTGAATTAAATAGATACACGTGCATCCTTTGCCAAAAGCTTAGAGCCAAGGAAGGGGGCTTCCTTCTGAAACACACTGAGTTGATCGGAATTCAGTGGCGGTGTAAGAAGACAGGAAGAATTTCGCTCCCGCCTTTTGTGATGGGTAGGTCTTCCACGAATGCTGAAGGATGCCCACTGTCCGGCTCAGAAGCAAGCACTCTGCACCCCAAATTTTTCGGAGAGGCTGTACTACATGAATTCTAGGATAACAAGCTATAATAGCCTCATCCACGGCTTTCCCTACTCTTGAAAATGGCTACAAGTGAAAAAAAAAAGAAAAGCTGGCACTAGGATAGGAACATGCGTGCCAGCACTGAAACTATTGCAGCAAACTGCTGCAATAGGCTCAAAGGGAGCACTTCAGGTGACGCTCAAAGGAAGCACCTTTGCAAGACAAACTGAACCACCTTTGCAGGCTGCGATGTTCGAAACTGGGTTTGGGCCCACTGCGGAGGAGGGGCGCGCAGCGGGGTTTACAGAGCTTCTCCCAAACGCAAACCCCTAGAAAAGCCGAGCGCCAGGCCAGGGGACGCTTGTACCCATTTTTACCGGTAGGTGTCCGGCGGTGGGTTTCGAACTAACCACCTACCGCAGCCGAGACGGGCGCTCTAACCACTAGGCGCTGTAACATGGCTGGGACAGAAGCGCACCGGAGTTGGTCAGCGCAGATAACGTTGCGATAATCCACTATAGCCAAATGGGCGAGTTTTTCTTTCCAAGATAATCCACTGTTTGCATGGCTAAGCATGGAAGCTTCAGCGTTAGTGGGGCCGCCGTATACGTACGTCGCAGACGAAAGGTAAAATGATGCAACCAGATGAGGTTTCGCCCCTGCCTTTCAAGCTACACCGATCTTTGGCTCCTTGTCGGTTTCGCCAGCTCACGCTTGGAGGAGAACTGTACCGCCGACTAAACTGGCCCGCCGGAAATGTTTTCTTCTTACCGCTTCCTCGATACACTAGCTGTAGCATCAATTCAGTGACGCGACTTTCGAGTTTGCACTGATTTTTCGAAGGTGCAATCACGTCTTTATCCACCCTCTGCTAGCTCAGCGATTGCGGTGCGACTCTGAAATATCGTTTACCGCGCCATGATCTTATAAATCGGCCGAATACAAATGGTCTAAGGCGGATTATTTCAATTCAGTGGGACGTACGGGTACGTTACGAGAATTAATGACGTTTAACGTGAGCCCCTGTGATACACTGGTCATTTGTGCGTCAATCTAATTAAGTAGCGCTTTCTTGATTTCTTGAGTGCTGCAATACTCCTTTAAGACATAGCTTTAAGCAATGAAAATATTTTAAAATTAAAATACTGTAGTAGTTAGAAGGTGCTGATTTCAAGGTTATAGGCGTTCTTCCAATGCATTATTATCCACGCATTTAGTACCGTGTTCAAGCAGATGTGTGAACACTGGTTCAATATTCAACATGCTGTATGGCAGCGGTTATGCAAGCCTGGTTCGACCTGTTAAAAAAATAACACGTTAAACACTCTGTTAGGTATTTGCGAATATCACGAGATGTGCCTCTCAAGAAAATAGAACTTAAAATAAACCGTAAAGTGATCCTGTACCGAGAGTGTAAAAAGGTCTTATCATTAACTGGTTCAAAATCATCTTTAATCATATTAATCGCATGATAAATCCAACAACGCTTAACAAACGGTTTAACTGTCTGAACATATTCGACTCATACTGACCATTTTTGATTACTCGACAGTGGTTCGCGTTTGTAAAGCAAGCTACTGTGCCTGTATATGTATTTCATATACCTTCTTCCACATCGTCACCCATCATGACCTTCTTTCTTTTCTCCTTCCCCTTCCCCAGTGTCGAGTAGCAGGCCAGATTTGAATTATTCCGGCCAACCTCTCGGCCTTTTCCTTTCAATAAATCCATCTATCTATCGACAGTGGTCATACACTGTTCCGATTTCATTAGATCCAGCTTTCATTTATTATTTAGAGCATCATTATCAGCAAAATGACTTTCCTATGCCAGTCGCATGCATTATTAGCCTTCCAGAATTAATTCGAAAGAGCGAAAAATAGCACTATTCGTGCACTCAAAAGCATTGAACTGTACTTTTGCTGAGCCTCCTAAAAGCGCTCTCTAGTACTTACAGTTTCGGTTTTTCCGTCGCTTGAGTCGTTCCAGGTTTTTATGTGCTTCAGGCTTTTGTTACAAGCATAATACTAATGCATTACGGTGCAATAATGCTCCAAAGGGTTCTTGAGGTTTAAAAAATATGAAAGAAAGCGTTAGCGTTGCATTGTTCCATGTCCGGCTCTCCGACAGGGCGAAAAAAAAAAAAATCTGCATTGACAATAATAACTAGCGCATAAACGCAAACATCCAATAGTAACAAAAAAATAAAGCAGCTGCATTTTTCTCCCCAATAGGAAAACGCAATGGTGTATGCTTTCGTTCAAAGGGTGTTCATATCTGTCCACTTCGAATATCTTTTGTTAGGCGCAATCGAGAGAGAAGAAACAGTACCGAAAGAAAAAACGTGCTCGAGTGCGGCTACAACAGAAAACGTAGTGAATAACTCCTAACAATGGAGCGACGCGTGCTTCCATTGCTTCTCCGCCTATTTCGGATCCCTTGGTGCTCTTGTGAGACAAAAGGAACGCGGGACCATTTTCCGCGACAAAATAAGGACCGACAGGGGTCCTCGGAAATGCTTTCAACCTCGACATTTGGAAGGTCTTTTGTTGAGAGCTTTCGGTGACAGGATGGCCACATTGTGCCATCTCCTTTGTACACTCTTCGACAGAGTTGAGAGGCAGGTTGCTAATAGCGGGCTGAGAAATTTAATTTATCCCCCGCAACGAAGATACACCAGCTTTTTTTTCCCTAAATTTTTTTTATAATGATCTTTTTCTGGAAACTCTCATGCCTCATTCAAGCGGACTGCTTAGTGGCTTTTCGAGTCAACTTGAATTATACTCCTTTAATTGCATATGATTTCGCCGAGAATTGTTTAACACGAATTGTCAAAAGTGCTTCCGTCGAATGAATGGGGAATGAGGACTCATTTCTGCTTCGTCACGTGCATTCGAGAGGTTATTGGGCCATTGTGAAAGACACGAGTATTAATTAAAACCCGATACTGGGCTGGATGATCTATTAGAGCTCCGCACAACGAACCTATCATATTTTTTTTTTTTTTATCGGTAACCCTGAGCCAAGTACACGGTTGCGTACAGGTTAGAGCGATAGCAGAACAGCGGAAAAATACATGAAGGAAACACAACCTGTGCGACTTTGAATAAGGGACGGAACAGAAGTGGAAAATAAAGTTTCAAAACGAAGATACTGTTTGGTGCAAGAAAATTTTATGCTGAATGAGAGCGCCGCAGCATTTGCGACTGGGAAAATCGAGTGGGCAGAGCACCTAGCTGCCGCAGGGTGGGTCCGAAATTATTGATCTGATGGTTATAGAAATAAGGGATGAATCCAAGCAATGCAGCAAAGTACACAATGACAAACAACGGCTACGACGTCCGTCCTAAATAAATACGTTTGTGCTCAGTTCAGTCGTTCAGTTGTGTCCGACTCTTCGTGACCCTATGGACCATGTCACGCCACGCTTTCCGGTCTCTCACTATCTTCCTAACATCACATAACTTCATCTGCAGTGCCTCGAGGATGCCATCTAACCATCGCGTTCGCTGCCTACCCCTTCTCCGGCGACCCTCAACCTTTCCCAACATCAAATCTTTCTCCAGCGACTCCTCTCTTCTCATCAGATGACCAAAGTAGCTGAGCTTTAACTTTAGAATTTGACCCTCCAATGAGCAGTCAGGGTTTATGGTCGACAGTATCGACTGATTTGATCTTCTGGCAGTCCAAGGAACTCTCAAGAGTCTTCGCCAGCACCACAATACAAACGCGTCAATCACTTGAAGCAGAAAGTCGGCAATGAGAAAAAAACAAAAACAAATGCCACTTTGTCGAATAGCATGCTCTTTCAACAAGTCAAACGAGGGCTGGCTTGTGAATAGAGGGCGACACCAACGCGATGACTCCACAAAACCCGCATAGAAGGGAAATGCGTCACAAAGAAGCGCCGGTCCAAACGAAAGCCAGTCAGCCACGTGCAAGTGAGCGCAGGGTCATAGGAAAGGAACCTTGCGAACCGTTAAGCAGCAGGGACGAGATGTCGTTCCTTCCATGTCATAATTCTTCGCTTCGAGGCGAGGTGGTCGTTCGGCTCTCATACCTGAATTTTCCACCTCGTTTTCCCTCGCGAGCGTCCATCAAAGCCCTCTTTCCTGTGGCGCTCCGAGCGACGCGAGTTTCTTTTTCTTTCCTGGCTCTTTGTGAGGCTATCAGGACTGCAGTGCCGTCAAACCTTCATGGCCTGCTTCCTCTCCAGCGTTGAAAAAGAGAATATAGAGAATGAGAACCTGGGACCATTAAGCGAAAAAGATAGAAAGAAGTAAAACTCAGGGTCGATTGCTTCACCATTTTTATCTTCTCTTCTTCCACTCCTTTGTTCACAACTGTTTTTGATGCTAGTATAAATCTCGGCACGATGGAACGGCCATCTTCTCCGGAGCCCTTCTGCCTATAATAAGGAGACAATTTCACTGAAGGTTCAAGTTCTCCCTCGTTTCTGTTGCAACGGCGCTTAAGATGGGGACAGACGGTCCCCATTCTCCCCGGCTCGTTGGAAAGCAGACGGGCGCGCGAAATGTCACACCATCATTTTTAGATTTCTCACGCGCTTCTGAGCCGTTCTTTCCTCAGCTTTTTTTTATTTTTTTTTTTTTCATTTTTGTTTTCGACTCCGCTGTGCGGCGCCCTTCGGACTAATCGCCGAAGTTTGGTTCGCTGATGCTTTTACTGCATAAAGTTGTGCAACTTCTAAAGACCACTTCAGAAAGGCCTGTGTTCTGAGTAGGAACAAGTGCTGGCTAACTGCAGAAAATACAAGTGTATGCATCAAGTATCGGGTGGGCTAGAAGAAAGCAAGAATGAATTTCGCAACTTCAAAAGGTTATGTGAAAAAGCTGCACGAAAGCACACCAGTTCTTGCTTCTTTCATAAAGCAACAAAAAGCAACGACAAGCACGACACATTACGGAGCCTATAATCAAAGAAATAAAAAGATACTTCAGTTTTGGTAGTTCCGAAAATCTCTCAGAGATTACTGTCCCCAAAATTCAATTTCCAACTTCCGATATCATCATCATCATCATCATCATCATCATCATCATCATCATCATCATCGTCGTCGTCGTCGTCGTCGTCGTCGTCGTCATCAGCACAATCATCATCATCATCATCATTATTATTATTATTATTATTATTATCATCATAATCATCATTATTATTATTATTATTATTATTATTATTGTTGTTATTATTATTATTATTATTATTATTATTATTATTATTATTATTATTATTATTATTATTATTATTATTATTATTATTATTATTATCATCATCATCATTATTATTCAGAGCACCCCTGCTAAAGGCTCTGCAGCAAATCAAGCCTAGATCAATCCCGGACGCAAGCCTTTATCACTACGCAAGAGCTTCTCCCCAAGCTGTGATTTCGCAAATGGCAAAATAACCGCAATGATCAGCGCTCGCAAGTTTTGGCCCTCTGGCGCGGGGGCAATGACCCTTTTAGCCCCTCCTTCGAGCGCCTTAACCACTGTGCCACAATGACGGAGCAATCGTAACTTCAATAAGACGTTAACGTTGCTTGGACATAGCAGCGGTCAGTTCCCCTTCAATGATGCATTGTTTGCTTTGGCAACACTCGGACTCACCATCGAAGCAGGCTCCCAGCTCCACCAGGTCTGTGCCAGGTAGCCGAAGCGTGGCTCCCTTGGGCGCCGACTTTCTAGTGTGGTGGCTGAGGAAGCAGGTCTGTGTGTCCCGCTCGAAGCTGAACGAGCGACACACGAAATCGACGCTGTTCAGGCAGCGCTGCAAGCAGTCGTCCTGAGACATGGTGCCTATCACCAAGTCCGCCAGCACCAACTCCTGGTCTCGATACTTTTTGGTACTGCAGAAGCCCCGAACCTCTGCGAGGCGATGAGAGCGACGAAGAAACGTGAATCTCGACTTAAGGAAACGTGTCCGTGAACGGCGTGTACCTTTGGCGACTAACTTGCAAAAAGTGGGATATATATGTCCCGCTGTCCCGCAAAGGCTATGCAGAATGAGAAACTTCAATCTGCGTTCACACAAACACCCCCCAGTAATGCATGCGAACGAGCCTCACCGCGGACGCAGTTGTTCTCGAAGTAGTCCACGATGAACTTGGAGTCCTCGAGCTTCCCCTCTCCGCCGGTGGCGGTGAAGCGCGAGTGAGGACTCAGTCGGCACTCGCTCAGCTGGTAGTTGAACTCGGCCGAGTGACAGGCGAAGTCTTGGTGCGCCAGGCATGCCGCCTGGCACTCCTCGCGTGTGTTCGCTTCCACGCTCACCTTGTACGAGACACCCGAGCCACCTCCCATCACCAGCTCCTTGCCGGGAACGCGCTCGAAGGCCCAGTGCTTGTCACACACACTGCCGGCTGCGGCGTTGAGAGAAGTGGAGAATAGTTCAGCTCGGAAGTCCTTAATATACCGTAGTTTGAGTCTTAATGCAAGTGCATGAAAAGACAGAGTCGCGGTTTTGTGAAGTGTGATTTCAGAAATATGATCTGTCAATTGTTTCCGAATAATAGCAAGGGAGAGAAAACATGGCTCTGTAATGATAAGAAATTAAATTTAAAACCTCTTGCTTACAGCGGTGCAGTATAATACAAAGAAGTGTTGTTCACTAGTAATCGATATGCAGGCTTAAATACCGCGGGCCGTTCCCGTAGTCAACATTTAGGTGAGCAGATGAAGGCGAAGCTGCTGATACGCAGCCTATACTTCTAGCGCGTATCAAGGCTTTTTTTTTTTTTTTTTGTGCTCGCATCCCCTCAGCCGTCACCCCCGTCCTTGCCGATCGATCCCTTTTAATGTGAAATGAAGACCGGCTGACTTATTGTTTGATTGGGTCATTGTATAAAACGGGTTTCCGTAGAGAAATGCTAGAGCTAAACCAGGCTGAAGATGGGTTTCAGATATAGAAAGGCAGTGGCATCTAGGGGATATTTAAAGAGCGGATGTGGCTTAAAGTTGGAGGAAATGGTTCTTAGCTGTGCAATTTATTTTTCGCTCCACCCCACCGGGGTGGCGCAGTGATTACGGCAATCGACTATTGTTCCCAAGGTGGCGGGATCGAATCCCGGCCTCGGTGGCTGCTTTTCAATGGAGACGAAAAGCAAGGCGCCCGTGTGCTGTGCGATGTCAGTGCACGTTAAAGAAACGCAGGTGGTCGAAATTACCGGAGTTCTCCACTACGGCGTCTCTCATAGCCTGAGTCGCTTTGGACGTTAAACCCCACCAAACCAAACCAAATTTTTCACTCCACTGAATGTTGAGGAATAATCGAGCTTAGCTCGAGTCAGACCAACATCATAAACAGCACACCAGCTAGCCTGCTTCCATACGAGATGTCGGACGTAAAATGCCTGCAAATTATAACGTGGGTTGGTATGCATATTGCTCGTTCAAATACACCTAGGTTTATGGAAATCCCTGTCTTCTCACCACATTCAAACAATGTCTTCAGCTTTTTCCACGAATAGCAAATCCTGACTTCAGAATTACACCTTCTAGTCTCTAGGCACACATGCCCTCTAGGGCACACACACTATACAGCAGCGAAAGCGACGACAAAGACTTCGGAGCGCTTGTTACTGCTGAACAAAAAGCAGAAAACGCTACCACAGCGATGTTTGAATCGCAAAGCGGTTGGTCGCTTGTTTTGTGTACACTTTCTTCTTCAAGAGTGAAACAAAGTTCCTCGTTATTTCTACTTCATCACACGATCGTTTTCTCCCTTCGAGAAGTTACCCATGCTAGTAACAACGCAAACAAAACACTTAGATATCTTCGTCATAAAGTTTCGTAAAGCACATTCTTCTCTTAAACTTCTACTTTAAAAGACACTCGTATTAACTAAACTAGGGTATGCATCATCAGTATGGGATCCATCAGCAGAACTTAACACACTCACTGGAAATGGTCCAAAATATTTCTGTACAATTTATCCTCTCTGATTATAACAGGACAGCAAGCGTATCCAGCATGAAAGCTTGCCTCGGTCTGTCATCCCTCGCGTCTCGTCGCAAAACACTTCGTCTTCGCCTTTTTCATAAAAGTTTTCACCATTCTCACCTGCGCGAAGAACTTATTTCGCCCCCACAGTACGTGTCAGCCGGAACGGATCACAGCCACAAAGTTAGAGTACCAGTCTGCAGAAGAAAAACCTACTTCCATTCATTTTTACCCTTACATCCGAAAAGTGGAATCACCTTCCCGCATCACTGGCACTATCTAATGACCACCGTTTATTTCAAGAATGCCTTAGCTAAAAATGTATAACCAGCAACATTTTGTAAAACTATGCTCATAATGTTATGTTGTGTTTTTTATTACATTGTATAACCACTCCCCGCTATAACGCCCTATGGCCCCGAGGGTATTTTAAATAAAATAAAATAAAAGTGGCTTGCGCAGGCTGCATTGCGAAAGAAAGGAGGGGAGCATTCCTTCCGCTCTTGAACACTCACGGGGCCAGATTCGCGGTATGAAGACTCGTGGCGCCCTCTAGGGTACTCACCGGAGATGCAGACCTTCTCGAAGTAGTTCATCTGCGGATTTCGCTTGACATTCGAGTCGGCGCCCGTGCGTAGCGTGTCCGAGTGGGCTTGGCACAGGCGGCGCCGGTAGTCGTACGACACCGAGCGACACCTGGCGTCACCTCGGCACAGTGACAGGCACTCATGCGCCGAAGACACGGGCGAGGTGCGCAGGGGTCGGTCGGTCATGTAACGGCCCGACACCAGTTCGAATTTTACGTCCTCCTCGTCGCACGCTAGAAGAGAGAGAGAAAAACAATAAATATTCGAGCGATGGAGTGTTGTACGAGATGTCCTGCTAAGAACTCGCGGACTAAGTCATTTACGGGTGAAACTTCAAATGTAAGTTCCACCGGAACGTCAGAATAAATCTTGAAACTCGTAGAAATATCAAGTGGCTAAGCAACCTTGAATTATAAGCTCGGGAAATCAGAGTACACACAAGACGTGGGGAGGTTTGGACTGTACCTACAACTTGTTTGAATTCAGGCAGAGAGCTTGTGAATTGTATTCTTCCTTCATGCTAAACGTATACTAATTTAGAAATTTTATCCATTCAGCTCATCTTAGTCTTTTTGCATGCTACCGACAGCAAGATCCCTTATAAAGTATCTCTATATACTGAAATTGTATAGTTTTACTGTAGTGCGCCTTAAGTTTGTTCACAGCACTGAAACAAACGAACTTTAATTAAACATTATGTTCGTTTGTAAACAGTTAAATCTCATATTACACTGTTTCTGTGCCTACGATTGTGTTGCTTAGCCGCCGCCAAGTGAAAGCGGCCGCGAATTCGTCTGGCTGCGTCTAACGGCATTTTCTGAAGGTCCTCGATCTGCATGTTTTGCCAAGTAGAAAATGAACTTTAATTGGCATTCCGTGGTTTTCTGTTTTGGTTAGGCGGGCTCGCAACAAGAATATCTAAGAAAGCGAAATATTAGTCTCATCTGCAAGCTTGTTATAAAGTGAGCTGTCGTTATAGAGTGTGAAATGATCACAATTTTTATGCCTAGGAGGTTTAACAGCCTCCTTAGTTTATGCTCCTTCCTTCCCTTTTTTTCGATATGGGCAACCTTGAAACGTCTGCGCGTGAAGGCTAGACCGTTTCCGGTAGGCTAAAGTACTTTCCCATTTGAGATACATCTGTGAACGGGCTAAGTCAGGCTTGGTAACCGTATGTAAGAATAAATATGACTTTGTCACACGCTACTTTTGCACACATGATGAGGCCTCAATGATGACACTATACATTAGCAGGAAAAGAAATCGTGTGACATTAGTAGTTTCATCGCATCACTCTCCTACTGTAGTCTTTTTCTTAAAAACGGAAACTCTGTCTTAAGTATACGCTACTTGGCGGTCTGTCTTTACGCAAGAGCTTCGAGTGAACTGACAGAAAATACGCGTCTGCACGATCGCCACGCGGTACCTTACCGTCGAGGTTGCGCGCGATCTCGTAGTAGTTGACGCTGTGTGACGGCTCGAAGCTGCCCGGGTTCTGGAGCAAACCCGCGCGGTTCTGGTGCGTGAGACCGCAGTAGGTCTGTTGCTGGGCCCGGCGACCGAACAGGAACGAGCGGCACGGGAAGAGAGCGTTGCGCAGGCACGACTCGCCGCACTCGCTGACCGACAGGCCGCGGTACTCGACCAGGCTGTACGGGTGCTCAACGTTGCCCAAGAGGAGGATCTCTGCCGTGTGGCCACCGCTCACTGCGCCCGGAAGGAGAGAGGGATGATGTCAGCGCGGGAGAGGGCACTGTAAAACTTCACTCACTCACTCACTCACTCACTCACTCACTCACTCACTCACTCACTCACTCACTCACTCACTCACTCACTCACTCACTCACTCACTCACTCACTCACTCACTCACTCACTCACTCACTCACTCACTCACTCACTCACTCACTCACTCACTCACTCACTCACTCTGTAAAGAAGACAAAGAACAGAAAACGCTGCGGCATCGCCATCACCATCGCTTGTCTCCGGCGCCCATCTCGCTCGCGCTGAAGCTGTGCCCTGCGGCTGGTAATTCGATCCCTTGTGCCCAAAGTACTGCCAGCGCTAGACGTTCCAACCAACCATTAAATCCACATTACACTTGGTGGAGGTCAATCTAAAGTTCCCTGTACCCATCTCGCCCTGGAACTTCGCAGCAGAACATTGACTACCCCAATGACGGAGCCGACTTCATTGCACCTGCCTCCGCCCGTCACCTGCACAGGTGCGCTCCGTCAACGGGACCCGACTACCTTCAGCGGAAGCAGCGATGACGACGTCGACGATTGGCTGACCACTTACGAACGGGTCAGCCGTCACAATAACTGGGACGACAACCGTAAGCTCAACAATGTCATCTTTTACTTGAGCGACGTCGCTAATCTGTGGTTTCGAAACCACGAGTCGGACTTTTCCACCTGGGCGAATTTCAAGACTAAATTTTCTGATGTCTTTGGCCGCCCCGCCGTCCGAAAACTCCGCGCGGAACAGCGTCTTCGATCGCGACTACAGCTGCCCGGTGAAACGTTCACCAGTTATATTGAGGACATTGTTGATTTGTGTCGCCGCGTTGACCCGACCATGACCAAGGCCGTTAAGATACGTCATGTCCTCACAGGAATTGATGCCGGCGCTTTCAACATGCTTATCGCCAAAGGCCCCAATACGGTCAAGGAAATATACGACCTCTGTCAAAGCTACGACGAACTCCGCAAGGAGCGTGCTTTGATTCGCCAGCCTGATGCATCACTCGCTGGATTAGCCGCGGAGAGGGAGTCATCTAGCCTCTCTGAAGACATCAAGGCTTTTATACGTCAGGAGGTCGCGCGCCAACTGTCCCTACAGCCATATGTTAAGGAGTCGTCAACAACTGGCCTTGTTCCGGAGCTTCGCCATGCAATCCAGCAGCATGTCTCTGAAGTCCTCCCTAATCCTGTTCCTCAATCAGCTCCGGTCGCACCCTCAATGCCGTTACTCACGCCCACAGTTTCATCCTCCGGCGTTGCGCCACTGAGCTACGCTCCAGCATTCGCGCCGGCTCCTCCTCAAGTATTGCGTCGCACGTATGCCGACGTCACTTCAAGTCCACCGCCTGAGCCAGCATATGCCTATGCTTCGCCCCCCATGCGGTCCGCACCAACAGCCTTTGCTTCCCCCTTGCGTCAGACACCATCTCCATGGCGCACTGCAGACAACAGGCCTATTTGCTACCACTGCGGCATCCCCGGACACACTACACGCTACTGCCGGCGCCGAATAAATATGGCCTTTGCTGCACGGCCTACGCCACCTTATTTGGCCCCCCAGTTCCCAGTCCCATCGGGTCCTCCAACAGCATCCCCTGAACCTCCGGACTTCCGCCCTCGTCGTTCGCCATCACCACGTCGCCGCTCCATCTCGCCAATGCGCCGACGACCCGCTACCCAGCCGGAAAACTAACCGCCGCAGTTCGCGAGGCACGAACTGCGTATCCGACCGAATTTCAAAGTCCTCGTCTTAATCCCGCGAATGTTATTCCTGTCATCGTTGAAGGTGTTCATACTCTTGCGCTCGTCGACACCGGTGCCGCTGTATCAGTTATCAGCCAAAAACTCTGCCGCTCCATCCGAAAGGTGACTACGCCTCTCGAGGGACTATCGCTTCGTACCGCATCCGCTCACAGTATACAGCCGACAGCTATCTGCACTGCTCGCGTCGTCATTGCTGCAGCCTTGTACATCATCGAATTCGTCGTTCTCCCCACATGTTCTCATGACGTCATTCTTGGCTGGGATTTCCTGTCCCAGCATCATGCTATCATTGACTGCGCCAGTCCTCAAGTAGAGCTCATTGAATCGAGTGACGCACCGTCTGATGCCCTGCTCCACGAGCCGTGTCCTCGTTTTGCGACCAAACTCCTCGTAGCACATGACACAACCATCCCACCCGTTAGCGCTGTTCTGGTTCCCCTCACTGCCTCTTTTACCACCGCCGTGACAGTCCTCTTTGTGCCCTCTAACGTTGTCTGCCGCCGCCGCCACTTACCGCTGCCGTTTGCCGTCCTTGACATGAAAAACGGCGCTAGCACACTTCTGGTAGCCAATCCTCTTCCGTCTCCCGCTATGTTGATCGAAGGGGAGTGCCTCGGCCGCATCGAGCCCGTGGACCTTCTGTTCACATTTGATGATGTGTCATTCCCTGTCTGCCAAGTTGACGCCTTGACTCCAACTCGTGTGGCTTCAGATCCGCTACAGCGGGACCTTTTTGACCATTCCGTGGACAGCGCTCTAGAACCGCGCCACCGCGAGCAACTTCTCGACCTTCTACACCAATTCCGCGCCTCCTTCGACATTCCGCAATCTTCCTTGGGCCGCACGACGACCGTTTCCCACCTCATCGACACTGGCGCTCACCCACCTCTCCATCAGCGGCCGTATCGGGTGTCCCCGACTGAGCGCCGTGTTATTGCCCAACAAGTCGATGACATGTTGCAACGCGGAGTAATTAGAGAATCCTGTAGCCCATGGTCGTCTCCTGTGGTTCTAGTTAAAAAGAAGGATGGCTCCATACGATTTTGTGTTGATTATCGCCGCCTCAACAAAATCACTCGTCGTGATGTGTACCCCCTCCCACGAATCGACGATGCCCTAGACTGTTTGGAAGGCGCAGAATTCTTTTCCTCACTCGATTTACGCTCCGGGTATTGGCAGGTGCCCATGGCAGAGGCGGATCGTCCTAAGACCGCCTTTATTACTCCAGACGGACTATACGAATTTAATGTTATGCCATTCGGACTCTGTAATGCCCCAGCCACATTTGAAAGAATGATGGACACTGTACTGCGCGGCCTGAAATGGAACATCTGTTTATGCTACCTCGATGATATCGTCGTCTTTTCAACCGACTTCCCGACCCACCTGACTCGACTTCGCCAGGTCTTCACCTGCCTAACCCGCGCCGGTCTTCAACTCAACCTCAAAAAGTGCCGCTTTGGTGCCCGCCAGCTCACAATACTCGGACATGTTGTGTGTAAAGATGGAGTTCTGCCTGATCCTGAGAAGCGCGCCGTCGCTGACTTTCCGAAACCGACCACTTTGAAACAACTGCGAAGCTTCGTGGGCCTCTGCTCGTACTTTCGTCGTTTTGTTCGGAATTTCGCAACCATCATAGCCCCCCTTACACAGCTCTTGAAAGGCACCCCTAACCTCTCCTCTTGGTCGCCAGCCTGCGATGATGCATTCGCGACACTGCGCAATGTTCTGACGTCACCCCCAATCCTTCGTCATTACGACCCTACTGCACCTACAGAACTTCACACCGATGCCAGTGGTGTCGGCCTCGGCGCCGTCCTCGCCCAGCGCAAGCCTGGCTTCTCCGAATACGTTGTCGCCTACGCAAGCCGTGCTCTTACCAAAGCCGAGTCCAACTACTCCGTTACCGAAAAGGAGTGCTTAGCAATCGTGTGGGCTGTAACGAAGTTCCGCCCTTACTTATACGGCCACTCCTTCGAGGTAGTTACAGATCATCACGCTCTCTGCTGGCTCGCGTCTCTCAAGGATCCGTCTGGCCGTCTCGGGCGCTGGGCTCTCAGGCTTCAGGAATACGACATCCGTGTAGTGTACCGCTCTGGCCGCAAGCACTCTGACGCCGACGCTCTTTCTCGGTCACCGGTGCGCTCGCCTAACTCATCGTCCCCTCCTCAAGCACTCTTGTCAGCACTCACCATTGAGGATATGCCTTTCGAGCAACGACAAGATCCTTGGGTTTCTAACCTGCTGGATATCCTTGGCACTACTTCCGCGGCTACGCATCCTCGGGCACTCGCCGACAGGCCTCCCATTTCGCCATTCGGGACGGCCTTCTCTACCGCAGGAACTACAACTCAGACGGCAGAACGTGGCTTCTTGTCATTCCGCGCCACCTCCGCTCCGAGGTTTGTGCCCACCATCACATTGACCCTCAAAGCGCTCATGCCGGCGTCCTCAAAACCTATGATCGAATTCGTCAGAGGTACTACTGGCGGGGAATGTAGAATTTCGTACGGCGCTACATTCGCTCTTGTACCGCCTGTCAACAACGCAAGATTCCTCGCCACCCCGCTGGCCCTCTCCAGCCTTTACCTTGTCCAGCTCGCCCGTTTGATCGCGTGGGAATCGACCTTTATGGTCCGCTACCATGCACGGCCGCTGGTAATCGATGGGTCATCGTCGCAGTCGATCACCTTACCCGTTACGCCGAGACTGCTGCACTTTCCGCGGCGACAGCCCGAGAGGTAGCCCATTTTCTTCTACACCACTTCATTCTTCGACACGGCGCCCCTCGCGAGCTACTAAGTGACAGAGGTCGTGTCTTTCTTTCCGAAGTAGTTCAAGAGCTGCTGTCGTCTTGCAAATCGATACATCGGGCTACAACCGCGTACCACCCACAAACAAACGGCCTCACGGAGCGCTTCAACCGTACGCTTGGGGACATGCTCGCAATGTATGTTACATCTGAATCGGGAAGCTCCAACTGGGACCAGGTACTGCCATTCGTAACGTTCGCGTACAACACAGCCACCCAAGCAACAACTGGGTTTTCGCCCTTCTTTCTCTTATATGGCCGTGAACCATCTTGTACTCTCGACACAATTTTGCCATACCATCCAGATGCCTCTGAGTACAGTGCCTTGTCAGATATTGCACAGAAGGCCGAGGAATGCCGTCAGCTAGCTCGCACGTTTACCTCCAACACTCAAGGCTATCGCAAAGATCAGCATGATACCGATACCCCTGCTCCCACGTTCCTGGCCGACAGCTTCGTTTGGCTATGCGTTCCTGCCACCAACAAACTAGACACCAAATACCACGGACCTTATCGCGTCTTGGAACGCACATCCCCTGTGAACTACGTCATCGAGCCAGTCACCCCTTCTTCCGACCACCGCCGTCGCGGCCGCGAGGTTGTCCACGTTAGCCGCCTCAAGCCATATTACAACCCTCTGGTCGTCTCTTCTCCCTGAGTCGCCAGGATGGCGACTTCTTCACGCGGGGGAAATGTAAAGAAGACAAAGAACAGAAAACGCTGCGACATCGCCATCACCATCGCTTGTCTCCGGCGCCCATCTCGCTCGCGCTGAAGCTGTGCCCTGCGGCTGGTAATTCGATCCCTTGTGCCCAAAGTACTGCCAGCGCTAGACGTTCCAACCAACCATTAAATCCACATTACAACTCACTCACTCACTCACTGACAGACTCACTCACTGACAGACTCACTCACTGACAAACTCACTCACTCACTCACTCACTCACCCACTCACTCACTCACTCACTCACTCACTCACTCACTCACTCACTCACTCACTCACTCACTCACTCACTCACTCACTCACTCACTCACTCACTCACTCACTCACTCACTCACTCACTCACTCACTCACTCACTCACTCACTCACTCACTCACTCACTCACTCACTCACTCACTCACTCACTCACTCACTCACTCACTCACTCACTCACTCATGGCCAAGTACTAGCTGACATGCCAAGGACCTATAGCTTCTTCAACGGACTCTCAAAAAGGACATTGATATTACGCCCTATACTATAAGATTTTTTCCTACAATGGAAGCTTCTGAAGCGCTATGTGGCCTTTTTGTGCTCATGGGACTTTTTAGCCTGTGGAAGAGCCGCATGACAGATCGCCACGCAGAGCCACCACCTTCATCGAAGTCTCTGTTCAGAGAACAATGCGTTATGGTGCGGGGGTATATGCTGCGCAGGATCGGCCTCCTGCCTGGCTACCTTTACTTGATGCATGTATACGTCTCCCGGAATTTTAATCTGTGGTCAAAGTTAGAGCTCGATGCTGGTGTAACTGTGTATTGACAGGTTCCGGAATGCGACCTGATTAAATTGCTCGAAGTACTTCCATGCAATGAAGAAAAAAAAAATCCTGGGCATGGGGCAGTTATTAAAGTGGTCGGCTGGGGATCTGAGGGATAGAGGTTCGATTCCCGGTGGAGACCGGACTTTTATTTTTCTGATGATGCTAGTTTCGGGTTTGGGTGATGATGTCATTTCATTGACAGCTATAGGGTAACCGAACGAACGCCGTCAATATGAGCCATTAAAAGAATACATTAAGCTAGTAAAGACTGGCGTCAGCACTTAATTTTTTCTCTCAACCAAATAACTTATTTTCCCAGACCGCATCCATGCCCGTATGCGCCCCCCCCCCACACACACACACACACACACACACACACACACACACACACACACACACACACACACACACACACACACACACACACACACACACACACACACACACACACACACACACACACACACACACACACACACACACACACACACACACACACACACACACACACACACACACACACACACACACACACACACACACACACACACACACACACACACACACACACACACACACACACACACACACACACACACACACACACACACACACACACACACACACACACACACACACACACACACACACACACACACACACTAGGTCAGCGTGCGTTTTTAACATGTCCCCTCGGGCAATGAGTTTTATTTACTTACTAAGTTTAAAACTCAATGCCTCCAGGTAAGACATTACATGAGGGGTGGGCGCTTGAAAGGTGGTTAACAATGGGTGTTGCGTGGTGATTTGATTGTGCGAGGTGCAAAACTCAATCACTCTGTTGAAAGTCGCGGCTACTAAAGAAAAAAAGATAAGGAGAACGCTGACAACTCTGACGCCGGTTATTGTGGGGAACCGGACCTTTGCCTCTACCACGTTGAAAGACGGCGTCGTGAAAGCGAAGTCTTCTGAACGCCCCTACACTGATTCGAAATTTAAAGCTCGGAATTCGGGCCTGCAAACCAGTGCAGCGATTTCAAGCCTTTCGAATCATCGAATCTGTCGCTTACGGGTCACTCTTCCCGAATCCACGCAAGAAGAAAAAAAAAAAAGCAAAAGAAACAGACAGATGGAGACAAATGCAGGGCCAGCTGCATTTCATCCGGACGCTTTCTTAACGCTGCTTCGAAACCACATTCGTCGACAGAATGCGTCTTTCGAAGAATGGCAAAGCGAAATTACGTACAAAGCTCAGTGAATCCTTTTCGACGGATCGCGTTGTACAAGCGGGGTTAGCCTCGTAACGACCACTGACGCGGACGCACAAGGACGGGAAATAAAGGCAATTCGGGATGCTTTGGCGCACTAAGGGCTCCTACGCTCTTTCGATAAGAAACGCAGATGCCGAATCGTATATACGCTTTATGTAGACCTCCTTATTCCGCCTCTACAGCCGAAATTGAGAGAAAGAAGGGGGGACGAGAGAAAATAAGTAGCCAATAAAGTGTGTGGCCCCAGAGAGGCGGCGGGAACAAAGATATTCGTCGGCGATGACACGCTTTCTACATCAAACCATTTCGCCTTTTCTTGGCGGGTTCAAAACGCGCAGGCAGCGACAAAAGGGCCCACGCGCGATGATTTACGACGCTTGTCGCTTTTTGAATGGGACCGCGCCGCAAGCACAGCTTGCCGCGTGTATATGTTGCACTATGCCCTCTTTCTTCTTGTCTTTATCACATAGGCACTGATTTTGTTCTGTTATCATTTTTTTTATTCCGTTTCTTTCTTTTTCTGTTTTCCTTAGATCTGGCGCAGAGGCAAGAAAAAAAAAGGAGATTCGAAGGGAAAGAAACCTAGGCCTCGAAACAAGCCGTACACCAGAATTCTTGGGCTGCCTGTTCAGCATGGTGTCTCAATTCTTTTTGCGACGTTCCCTGGTCAGAGTATTGAAGCGCGTCTTCTTTTCGGATTGCAGGAGATCACACAAAGGGTAGCGTGCATTGAAGTACTCGTACGGCACAGCCTATCAAAAGATTTCGTGCTGTTTATTACATTCGGTGGCTTAATAGAACGGAGCTTTTTCATGACACGTGCAGTTGGCACACCACGGAAAATCGCGCTTCTTGCGTGACTGTGTCAGCGATGTTTGAAGGCGGCTTCACGGTGCGCAATTCACAACTATTGGCGGCTGGAGTTTTTTAATGAGTAAACGAAGAATGACGCTCCCACAGTTGCGACAACCGTAGTTAGCCTAATGATTGAGATTCCGCAAAGATATTGATTTTTAGTGGTTTTCCAGCTTTACCTGTTTTTTTTTTTTTTCTTTTCGCGTCGGTTGTAAATGAGCTCACGAATGCTGGAATTTAGAAGTGACCACAGGAGTACTAAAAAAAAAAAAAATCCTCTTTCTCTCTACATTTCATACGTATATAATGCAAATTAAATGCGTCATGCTGTCCGAAGAGGGGTCCAACAGAAGCGTTTTCAATATGTGCCTAAGGATTCTGAGGGCACTCTTTCACGGCCGAACGACGAGCAAAAATGCATAAGCAACTCGTCGAGGAAAATCTAAACTGCTTCAAAAGCATTGCCGCATTTATATTCCTGAAAAATAAAAGACAAAAAAAAAAGAGAACGACGGTGTCAGACGCAAAAAATAAAAATAAAATAAAAGCATTTAAGGACGTAAATTCCCATATGTGCTCCACCGCACCTGATTGCCTCAGGGTATAGCCGTGATATAGGTTTTGTCCCCGGCTTTTGAAAGCGGTAAGGTTGGTAGGATGAAAAATACTTTACGCTTATCTCACGAAATACTGTACAGCACCAGGAAACGCTGAGCGTAAGCATCAGCCTGCCGGTGGTTTCACATGATTGAAGGCTTCTACTTACGTATTAGGATATCTTTATGACTGACAGGTGCCAGTAAGACGTGAAAGCCCTGACGCTGGTCATTCGCAACGTGTCTAACGGGAGCAGGCAGCTTCATAAACGCGGCTGCGCATAGTACAGACCTTTCCTGCAGCTTTCCCAAGGCTGCACGGTTTTTATGGCCTGAAGAGGACGGCCGCGCACCTTGTTGCTTATTTTGGTTACTGATAGCTTCCTCACACTTTGCTAGGTGCGCACCGCCGCATCTGTCGCATTTCTCAGACTAGCGGCAACGGCCAAGCCTGACGCCCGCCACGACCACGAGAAAGAGCAGCGCTCGCGTGCTGACATTGATAATGCCCCAAGATGGATGAGCTTCGGGCCTAAAGAAGAAGGCAAGGTGTTTCCCCGCACGCATACAGCTACACTACGCATCTCCTTAAAAGGGAGCAGCGTCAAGGAAGCAGGATAACTGACATCACCTCAAAGTTGTATATATATATATATATATATATATATATATATATATATATATATATATATATATATATATATATATATATATATATATATGGAAGGTAAACGCCTATAGGCACCTTTGTATTCATATCGAAAGAAAAGGTTCTACTGGCTAGCAACGGAGTGTTATACGGTGACTTCAACATCTCAGAGTGGCCATATATATGGCGCAGTCGACAGGACCACCGCTTAGGAAAGAATTCGCAGCCGCTTTACAAGTCTCTTATTTTTGTGCTTGCATTAAGATACAGCTTAGAGTCATTCTACGAGCGTCGTGGGGTGTTTGTTTCCCCGTCTTACTTTCCCGTTTCAAGACCCGAGTATAGGGTCCCGGGAGCTCCTGTCCACCCTCTCCCCTTGTACCGCTATTTGCTACCTTAATGTAGGGCCGAATCACGGTCCTGTTAAGATCGCAAAGACGCGCACTTATCGCAAGTTCTTAATGGGCACATGATGGCAAATTAGACGCTTGAGTAGGGAAGGCAAGCTCCCTCCAGCTTCAGTGACGGTGCACAGTTTTAGGGAGGCAAAAGCCAGAGCTCATTGTAACGCTCCCCACTTTCACTCTTCACTAGTGCAACCCATAAATCATGTGCGTTGGGTTCCTTCCTTTCTGGAGAGCTCGCATGTTGTTCACGTACCTCCTTGCTTGTTTCGTTCGTTTTGCATCGCAGTTTCTGCAAGATTCACTTATAGGGCATGCTTTGCTTGTGTGGAGAGATGCGTCTCGCTTCCGGCCCCTGGGGCTCTTGGGACGATGTATGGAGACGCCGCAGGGCGCCCTTTGTATGGTTTTGTTATCGTTTGAGGCAACCACGGTGACATGAAAATGGTCTTTCGCATCGCTGTGAATATTACGGGGATCAATGAAATCCAAGGAAGGCACGCGGGGAAGATTGTGTGAATCATAGCATTTGCTCGGATTTGTTCAATCCGCAGTTGCAAAAACCCAGACGACGCCCCAAACCTATTCAATGGTCCTGAAAAATTGGAGCTAGCACTTTAGAATGCGTAAAAAAAAAGAACAATGCTCCTGTCCAACTGGGTAGGGTTTGTCGTAACCACTCAGCCGTCGTATTTCTGCCTGTAACGACTGACCTATCGAGAGGAAAAATCTCACCAGAAAACGTATTTTGTAACCACTGTTATAGGTTCCTTAACCCTTACTATTCTGTTTTATCATTTCTCCGCTTTGCCTTTTGTACCATAACTGGCGACTCGCGTTGTTTGTTTACCTCTTAGTCATGAAAGCAACAAGTAGTGCTAATTCGAGAGAGAAAGACTCAGGACAGCGTTTGTAAATGCCGCAGGACGGATTTGTGCCCTAAAACGCCCGCGACAGCTTCGTCGGAGATTATCGCACGGCAGTTGCACATTGCCTGCAATGTTCAAGCATTGAGTAATTAGGCAGAGTGCTGACGCGCAGCCGACGAAGAAATTCAACGTTTCACGAACAAGACTCTTATTTACAGTTACCGCGCATCTTGTACCTGCAGACCATTAAGTCCACAGTGAAGTACACGCCCTTTTTCTCGAACAGGACCCAGCACTATGCTCGAGATGCGTGCTTTATGAAAGACTCCATTGCTAAGCGGGCGAATAAGAGAAGGATGGCATAGCTGCATTCGCGTAACGGGAACCGGGGCCTAGCGCCGTTTTATTTTTTTTTCAAGAACCCAGGAAAGTTTACCGTTACCACTCTCTGCAAGTCTGGTTCTCGGTGACGCTGTTATTGGTGCTACAAAGGAGATACATGCATGCCAAACAGAAGCCCAAAGCGGCACTGAGCCTAAAATTTCAATAACTTACATGTTTGAAACTGCTGCGATCCGCGCGATATTCTGCGATATTATGTGAGTCTATGAAAGAACTGTGAAAGACTGTCGATAGGTAAGACGCAGCAAAAAGTGTTGCTAAGAGCGCCTAACAACGGGACCAAATTTATTTCCTCCCTAAACCTTGCAACTCACAGCAGTGCTTCCGCCGAAGCCGTTCGGCAGCGTTCTGTGGTACGTGAATCACACACATTGCGTGCACGCCTTCAACAAACTCGCTAATCGGCTCCGCTACGTAACCTTCCCATGCCCTGCATATATCCCGCCTCCTGCGAGGAGAGGTGCGGAGAGATGTATGCGGGCGCTACACACTCAGAGCAGTGCTCCACTGTGCACTTCCCGAACTCCCGCTATTCGGCAGTCTCCGCCCAGCCTTTCAAACGCTGCACCGGCTATTTAGCGGTCGTGCCTGCTATAGAGAGTTAGGGAGTGTCTGCTGTCAGACACAGCGGCGGACACTTCCTTTCCCTCCCTCTTGGTCCGCCATTTCTCCCTACAGTTTTCTCCCGGTAGTACAGTAACGTGGGCGTTGTAGCCCGGAGCTCCCCAAGCAAGTTCCCGACACCGCCCTCAGCGCCCGGAACGGAGTCCAAGCGCGATGATTAATAAGCCCTGTTATTCCCTGTCCTCCTTCAACGGGGCTGAGCGCTCCGGCCGACTCCGCGTATTGGGATGCGCCTGTGACTGACAACCATTCAGGCGAGAGAAAAAAATGGACACTCGCGCTGAACTTCCCGAACACCTTTCAGCGGTCGCTTTGCGATCAGCTGGCCGAGCGCGTCTACACGCTGCTTCTCCTTGGCTCCCACACTCAGCTGGCGCAGTGTTAAAGAAGCTTGCTTGACACGATGTTAGGAAACGCCTGTTTTCTTTCCTGTCATCGTTTCAACGCACTCTGCACGTAGTCTTCCAATTTCTGAATGTTCCTTCTCTGCTGACGACCTTTTTTACATAAAGTGGCCGTTCGTTCTCACGAAAGAGCAGGTAGAGAAGTAGTACTTCCTTACTCCCTTCGTCCACTTCGACCGTCTCGTCTCAGTAATGAAAGAAGAAAACTATAATCTATTTTGGTTACACAGGCGGACATGCTTGTGTTGTCCGCTTCGCCCGTCGTAGATGTGGTGACTGTTATGATCCCATCAGTGTAACACGTGGCGTTCTGTGATAGTGGATAACTTCAGAGCTTCCTGCACTTATACTCTTATGGAGCTAGATTTCAATGACTTCCCCCCGTTTTGTGTATGCAGCTTGGTTACTTGATTACTATGGTGACTACTTGGTTACTTGGTTACTATGGTTACTATTTCAGTATGAAAAGCACCGATGAATTATAGTGCACGTGGAAGTAAGCAAGATAGTGTGAGTACTAGACAGTACTCTATAGAAGACAAGATATCACTCTACAATACCTCGTTCCCTATGTACGCAGTGCTCGCTTGATGAAGTGTGCCCCTATACAGTGGACGTCCATTTTCCCATAGTCCACGCCGCACTGATTGTGTTCAAAAGCTTGAAGATACCGAAGACCACTCCTGCAGATACATAACATTTTAATAAGCCTTCTCTCTCCCTCTTCCGAGACTTTTCCACTCACTCTCATACTTACTCAAAAGCCTACGTGTATCACAGCAAATCACAGCATCCCGAGCTATTCGTACAATTTCATCCTTCCTTTCCAAAAATAGCTATGAGGACAGCAGTCGAAGCACATGTCGCTTGAGTCATCCAGCATTTAAAAAGCGAGGGGTACGTTATACTGTAAGCGGTCGCCGTCGTTGCAAAAGTAGCCAGAAGGGGCAAAACTTGTTGCAAAATTTCTTTTTAAAGAGAATCCGCTCCTTTTCACCACAAAACTGGTTGAGGCTCCTCGCAAAGACGGATGGAGCATACACGGCCTTTCGGGACGCTCCGTCGACGGCGTCCCAAAGCTCGGTCAGGAGCGACGGACCGCAAACACCCCCGGGGCAGCCTCGGCTGCGGCTTGATTTGAGGACCCGCGGCATCGCCGCTGCAGTCAAAAAGCGGCAAACACACGACGACGGCGAAAACGACGATGCGCTTCCCGAAAGGGGAGCGGTCCCTAATTCAATTCAACGTCCCAAGAGATACGAGCCAAATGCAAGACTAGGGAAGTTGGGGCTCGTGAACGGGGACCATGGTCTATGCTCCACGACCATAAGTCGGGCGCAAATATATTGAAGTGCGCGGCTGAAAAAAAGGGGGAGGGAGGGAACTGATCGAACGGACAAGAATAAGGGATCTATACAAACAGGATGACATGAGTATTCTTAAACTCACTGCGCTATTGCCCTGCGGGTAGTTATCTGCAGTGCTGCTAAGACGGTGCTCAACGGGATGTGTGCTTGAAAGCAGCAATGACATATACCTGCTTTTAGAGCTGCATTATTTATACGCTATTACACTGGTTAACGACGCCGAGTGCAGTACAGAAACGGAGCTCCAGTTTAAGAAATTGAGGAAGTTAGAAAATTTGAGTGACTACCTTGACTGGCTGCCTACCTATCTCGTCCGGGTCCACCTTGAAATACAAGAAGACGAAGATTCCCAAATACAAACTTTTCAAGAACGCTGTTTCGAAGGCGCTCGCCAAATCCACGGTTTAAGGTTTTACGATATGATGATTCGCGCGGTCAGTCCCTTGAAAACAGGGCGAGGAAACATATCTCCAATTTTTACGCTTTCATAAACACAGGGCTGTACCCCCGCTTCGACTTTCCGCCAAGTCATACTTGTAAAACTGGAAGCCCGTCCTGAAGCAGGGACATCTATGGTACGCTGAATCAAGCAGTCAAAAGAAAAAAGGGAAAAAGGGAAAAAGGGAAAAAAGAAGTAAGGGGTGGAGCCTGTCAACGACAAGTATGCGGCGGAGCATTGTCTACGTGGAACTTGTGCACTCTACTCCTTAGATGAACCGCATATCCTCTCCTTTTAAGAGGATCGATGCATCCAACTGTACTGCATGCAGGAAATGGAGAGAAGAGAAAGACCATGGGGAGTCTTCCTGTTCTCCCCTCCCCTTCCCTGCAGCAGGCTTCCGGATGCGGCGTGTGCGGCCATCCGCAAATCCGATTACGCGACACAGCGGCCAAGACAAACATGTCCGCGCTTTTGACCAAGACGCCGCTGCCCACTCGGCCGGTCCTCCGAGCACCGTAACAACATAGTGCGGCTGAAATGCTTCCCCGCCACTCGAGACGGTGAAAGCGTATCGCTTGCTCTTTTTCCCCATCTCTCGTCTATCGGAGAGTAAGCAGCAAGGGATGCGAAGTAGCGCAACTTGATTGCTTGCCCGTCCAGGTCTGCTTTGAAGATCATTATGAGTGCGTAGATAACCAAAACCAAGCCGAAGAAAGCAGCGCTACTCCTCAGGACGGCTTCAAGCCTGTTTCCCTAATAAAGATAGATGAGCGCTTACCCCCCCCCCCCCCCCCTCCCTCCCCTTGCTTTTTGTACATTTGTCTTCCTTACTTCCCCATGACTAATTAGCAGAAGGAGGAAGCGAGGCGCCGCGTGAAAACCAAATGTTAGTTTGGGGAAAACACATTTATCATCCAGAAAGTGTGTTTGTGTCAGCTGCACATTTTGGCTCGTAAGACTAATGCCGGAAATTGACATCTGTGAAATGCGAGTCTGAAAACATTTCTACTAAATGATAACTTAACAGGGTATCGAAAAGAATATCTGAGCACGCGACGCACTGCGATCCAGTTTAAAAGCATTTTAGCCAAACTACTCTTGCTTTTGCCTGAGGCATAAGCCGAGCTTAGAGCATTCCAGAAAAAAAAGGAAAACTCAGCTTTTTGTAAATCAGAACCAACAGGGCGTATCCGTATCCGTACTTGTCCCTACGAGGATTTCTTAACCTTTTCTATACATGCGATTGAGCAGCTTTATCGACCACTGTAGCCGAAATTCTGATAAGGAGTTTTAGAATACGATGACATGCTATATGCTTAAAGGCGAAGTATGTGGCTATATGTGCCAGAGTTTCCCTCTCTGCTGCGAAGCTAATCTAAAAAATTACGAGAGACTTAGCGGCTATAGTAGTGAAAGGTGAAAGCCTAAGTGCCCCATTCTGCTACGCGACTGGCATTGATTAGTAGTTCATAATTAATTATTTAGTCATTACGTAACTGATCAGACATCAACTAGTAAGGTAATTGCTTATTTTCATTAATTAGTAAGTATTAATCAATTAATTAGTCATTAATCAGTAATTGATAATTGATTGGCATGTGGCCATATAAGGCACTCATTCGCGCCTACTGTGGTGGGGCTCTGTGATTGGTCGAGACCTCTATGACGTCATCCCGCCTCGGCCAATCAGAGCGGCCGCAAAAGCGGGGCACATTTTGTTCACGACAGCATGAGCCATTAAAGGCCCTTATATTGCATAATAACTATTTTCTAGCTGTAATAAAGCAACGGTAACGTAATCCCGTACTCCACCACCTCAAAAGATATGGCCAACTTCAGTTTCTGATCTCATGCCACGCTCAGCTAGTACATCACCAGTTTATATATTCGCTAACTGGGCTATAGGTAACCTGCAATGAAGTTTGCTGTATTGATTACCACGCAGTAACGCATATCCTAGCGAGAAGAGCAAATACTTCTAAGGCGGATGTTTAGAGCGTTTTCACGCCACCTGTATGAGCTTGCAGGGATCATACTGCACGCTCTGTCGAAGCTTTGCGTGGCGTGTGTCAGATAACTGGGCTACATCTAGAGCGCCTGGGCAAGGACGTTATCTGTCACACGCGTATCTATAATGCTGCTGAACATGCTCAGTCATTTATCGCGATTCAAGCGGCTAACAGTAGCATTTTTGAATCACGCTCGGGACAATTGCAGCGTATACCTACGCAGTGCAGGTTCCTTATAGTGCTCTAACTGGGCTACCCATTGTTCCTTGCTTCTTAAATCAGGTGATTATTTGGAACGTGGAACTCACCGGGCTTGTATGCACACGTGTTGTCGAAGTAAGAGACCGACGGTCGTGCGGCGCGGCCGAAGTGCACGTGTCGCGAGAAGCGGTCGTATCGGCTAAGCCGACATTCGCCGCCGTCGTCGTCCCACTCGGCCGAGCGGCACACGAAGGAGCGCTCGGCGACGCACGCCTCCAGGCAGGCCCGGCGCGTGGCGTTGCGCAGCACGCGGTTGTCGTGGCCCTCCAGTTCCATACCCTGGATCCACTCGGCCACGAAGAGACGATCGCAGAAACCTGCAGCCAAGGGTGAAAATGGCACGCAAGTTAAAAAAAAAAAAAACAAAGACGTTATTAAAATGGTACCTGGAACGGTTCGATGGAAAATAGAGACTTTGCCTGACACAGGCAAGCATGATCCACATGATATGGACATGTACGCACTTAGAAAGCAGTTCAGGGATTAGTCAAGGGTTCGACGAAAGTTCGTCTGGTCAGGCATGGTAGTTGAGTAAAAAGAGTTTCAGTCACTGACCAAGTCAATATGAAAAAAGAAGACGTTTCGGAACCCCTACGGGTTCCTTGATCACAATCAAGGATCAAGGATGCGGAGATTGTGATCAAGGAACCCGTAGGGGTTCCGAAACGTCTTCTTTTTTCATATTGACTTGGTCAGTGACTGAAACTCTTTTTACTCAGTACAGGGATTATTAGAAAAGAAGAAACAGTGCAGGTTCTGATCAAATGAAGTCATAAATCAAGTCCTGGCCGCTGGCAGTTACCAAGGGGCTCCTAGCCTTGGAAGTTGAAACGTCCTGTAATTTGATTCAAGAAACAAATATTTGTTCGCTTGGTCTCTCTCTAAGAACCCGTTAATATTGTTTGCTAACAATAAAATCCCGATAATTCGGACTCGGAAGAGGGGCCGGGCCGCTCGCGCTTCTTTCAACACAGGTGATGTTAACAAGGTCAAGGGGGCATGCGGAATGAACCGGTGGCTCTGATTAAGCGGATCAAAATAACGTGATTGAACTCACAAGGAAATTCTTAGCGGCACATATGAGTGACACAAGATACATAGCTCGAAATGCACGTTCAAATGTGTTCTTACCCTGAGGAGATAGTGTCCTCGATGTCTGATAAATGCTGCATACTTTGTTGAAATTTTTCACTGTAAGCATTGTCAGCATACGCAAGGACGGGCGTTGGAAACCGATAACAGTGTAAGGCCGCACGAAGCCATACCTCATTTTAACAGTTTCTTCTGAATAAGACATTTGCATTACATTAGGTTTCATGGGCCAGCTTATCTGTCACCAACGGCATCTAAATCTCCCCGTTGTTCTGGCTCATCTTTCTTGTGCTGAGAAGAGGCTCGGTGCAGATATGACAGTCGCCAACATGGCGCAGTTGATATGCACCTACGACACACCTGTGCCTATTTCTACGCAAGGGTAGAGCCTAAGGTTAATGTGTGCAGTAGTGAGTAAAATAGATTAGCACACGTGACGGATCACCGGGTCACCGGAACGATAACGCGTGGTGCTGCGGTTGACGAAGAGGCTGGTAACCAGAGTGCATGACCATTCCTATTCTTCAGTATTAGGGGGTGCAGCGAGCTGTCACGGGCCAGGAAAAATTTATTTTTGCTCACATAAAACTACCAAATAGAAGCCATCGTCGCTCATGATAATCTAGATATAAAGAAATGCCACATGCACAGCAGTCACGTAAGGTCGGCACTTCAACACTGGGGTATTGGTACGATTGTTAAAGGTTATTTACTGCCGCCCCCCCCGGCCCGCCCTTGTGCTGCAAAAATAGGAACGGCCCTTTTCGCAAGTCTATAGGAACCACAGCGCTGCGTGGTCAAATATCACAGCTCTGGCGACAGTCACGTGTGCTAATATTGTTTCCTCGCGACTAGTCTCTCGAGAGTATTCCATCTTAGACTAGGAAATGTAAAATGGAACGCTGGATGAGGCGGAGGGGGTTGGAGTAATTATGAAAAAACTAAAGCTGAGCTAAGCGATACATCTTGTATGTATGAACACAGCGAGAGAAAAATACCGAGAATAGACGTGAGCAGGTGATCGCAAAGAAACAGGGAACTCCGATGATTCCCTTTCAGCGCAATCATTCAAGGCACTCGACTTTGAGAGTATCCGTAGACACACGTTTCATCAGCCAAAATTGAGAATCGAACGGGGCTGCAGAGTCTGATACCACGAATGGAAAGAAAATCTTTTTCACCAGCCCTTCACGAAATCCGCAGCGAGATATTGCAAATGCTCTCCTTCATACCAGCCGCCGGGAATACAATAGGACGGGTATGCGTGACGATAGATTGCACGAGTATATAATAAGAGTACGTTACCTCATCTTTCTGGAGCTCACATACATTTATGTCGCGTGATTTGCATTTGAGGTTTCATTCTTTTAAACTGCCCGACTTTCTTATTTTTATGTTCGAGTGGATTACGAAGCACGGACAAGAAACGAGACTGCTATCCGAGCGTTGGTGTTCATTCGAGAAGTGGGAATGGCGCTGTGTGGGTGTGGTGTTTGCAGTGACGTGTGCAGGTACTCGCCAGGCATGCACATCTTCAACGCTCCATCAAAGGACCTTATCGCATATAAGAGCAAGAAGGTGGGAGATGTAAACCTTGGAACGCACTCCGCAACACCTGCTTCACCGCATCTACGAACAAACCAGATATGAGGCAGGTCATATTTTGGCTTTGAAGCTCAGCGCCACAGGGAAAAGAAAAAGGGAGGAAGGATCGCGGATTTCCGGGTAGCAACGGAATATGGATCGAAATTGAGACTTGCACTCTTCTTTGTGTGCGGAAATGTCTTAGTGTACCTGGTGTGGGCGGCGAGAAAATAGTTCTTGCATTTTTTTCTCGCTTTAGGGCTGTAGATTTTTGTAATATTTGGAAGCCGTGTTTAAAGTCGGAGAAAATTTTGCAGGATGCGGGCTCGGGGGAATGTAAACTGTTTTGGCTCCGTTTCAATGCCTAATCCGCTGCGAGCGACTGACAATCTTTCGGTGGATAGAACAGGCATGCCCCAACGCGATTCGAGACTATTACGCGATAGCGTATAGGAATGATGCCGCCGGAAAGCTGTCGCCGCCCCCCCCCCTTCCCCCCGTTTCCTCCCCAGAAAAAAAAAAAAAAAAAAAAAAGCGGAGGAAAACGAGTAAAAAAAAATGTGAACGAGATTTTGTATATTGTGACGCAAGCGTCCTTTTTGGAGCATTCAGGGTGGTGTCATATTATGTCGCTTCTCATTTAGCATCCAACTGGTGGCCAAGTTGGCGACTAGTTTGCGATAAGGATTTGAACCCAGAGCATATGCGCCTCATGATGTATGCCGTTGACTTTAAGTCGCGGTTTCTACAGACAAGTGAGACATTGCGACTTCCTTTCCCCAAAACCAAGTTAAAAGAAAAAAATATTGAAAAATTCACGAAATGAAAAGGCGATGGTATATCGCTATCGCGTCTACTTATCAGGCGATGTTTGAGCTTTATCTGCGGCGTAGTCGCCATGATCGCGCAGATTATATATATATATATATATATATATATATATATATATATATATATATATATATATATATATATATATATATATATATATATATATATATAATTTTTTTTTGCGACCTCATATCCCAGAGTTTTTTGCCCATAACTATATTTTTGCGTGGTAGTGCTCCCTTCTTCGTCTGCACCGGGGACACTTTTGACTAGTTGGAGTGAAATGGCGAGAGATCCAGCGTGGGAAAGACGGGAAATAACGAGATACACGTACGTGTATTTCAGTGTGCCTTCTCTCTATCCCGATGTCTCTCTCTAGTAGTGCTAGACGCGATTGGACGATCATGAGTAATATACGCCTTTAGTGAATGAACGCTCTGAATAGGCTACGCGTTTATTGGCGATTATATTCACGGTGCGGCGCACCATTATTTCCTTTCAAAAATAAAATTTATTGCTTGACAGGATACTCTCAAGCCGGTGAACTATGAGGTAAATAGTCATTTAATATGGATCGCAAATCTTTAATCATAGTAACCATTCCCTTAGAACGGAACAAGGCTGTATAAATTTCGCAAGGTATTAGTTCGAAGCAAACTGTTCTCGTTTTCTGCAAGGTTGAATCAGGCTGAACATATTTTCTGGAAAAAGTGCCCGCCTGTAGCAAGACACTAATTTTATAGCATAAAAAGAAGGAAAAGTAAGTAAAGCGTACAAAACATGTGTGCCGAACAATTAATCTGTATTGGGCCAGGAGAAAGAATTTCGACGCACCTGATGTTCGGCAAACAAGAGATTTGTGCATGAACACACACTAGCAGCCTTCGCACGGAGCGAGCCACAGCCGATATGGCCTTCGAGCAGTTACCGCCTGCGCGAAATACGAATTGATTCGTTTGCGTTCAAGGTAGGCACCACTGTCAGCGTTTCTTTTACGCCTGGATCACCATTCACCGCAAAATAAAAAAAAAGTAAAGGGATCATGATTGTTCTAAGGAACACAATGAAAGAAATAAGGTTAAATAAAATGTTAATTTCTCTTGCCGCCGAGCCAGAAGCAAACACAGAGGGATCTTGGGAAAATTTGGTCTTCGCTCATCCTCTTACAGCTCTTGCTGTTTTTTCTCGCTCGCTCGCTCGCTCGCTCTCTCGCTCACTCACACACACACACACACACACACACACACACACACACACACACACACACACACACACACACACACACACACACACACACACACACACACACACACACACACACACACACACACACACACACACACACACACACACACACACACACACACACACACACACACACACACACACACACACACACACACACACACACACACACACACACACACACACACACACACACACACACACACACACACACACACACACACACACACACACACACACACACACACACACACACACACACACACACACACACACACACACACACACACACACACACACACACACACACACACACACACACACACACACACACACACACACACACACACACACACACACACACACACACACACACACACACACACACACACACACACACACACACACACACACACACACACACACACACACACACACACACACACACACACACACACACGCGCGCGCTCGCTCCCTCTCTCGCTCCCTCCCTCCCTCCCTCCCTCCCTCCCTCCCTCCCTCCCTCCCTCCCTCCCTCACTCACTCACTCACTCACTCACTCACTCACTCACTCACTCACTCACTCACTCACTCACTCACTCGTCCTTTTACGGCTCTCGCTGCTTTTGTTCACTCCCTCATTCTACCACAGAGGACGTAATCTGGGAAGATTTCTCTTCACTTGCAAATACATGCTAGGTAACAGGACCATAGTACATACATTTATCTCTCTTCGATTACGGCGTGCAGAAAGCAAGAACGCCACAAAAACAGAGGAAGGGTAAGTGCGACCAAGGTATTTGCTGAAGCAGCTTAAAACTCCCGGACTTCAGCAGCGACCCGCAACGGTATACTATCATCTGGGACGCCAGCTGTCTCACTCGCCCTAATTCTCACGACATTCCGTTAGACTCTTGCAAACTTCTCCGATGGGCAAGTTCCTTCAGTGCGAAGGAATGTGACGAAAGAGAAACGCAAAAACACTCAACCAGAGAAGCGAAGAGAGGACGGGAGAAGGAGATGGGAGAGCGGGTCCGGAAAAGAGCTTTCTGAAACGCTGACCCGAGCAGCAGCTCTTTCTGTAACGACAGCCATTTCCCAAAGTACCACATTGCGGTGTCCATGAGCTACTAGTGCGAGCATAGTTATGCTTAAGGCGATCACGAAGTTCGAGGAGCCTCCAAAAATGACACTTCGATGCCCGGACTTGTGAAGTAAGCGGCGAGAAGCTGCCGCTATCTCGGTGTCTTCGCGGTCTATCTATCGCTTTTTGCCACTTTCAGGGAGAGAGACTCAGACGAAGCGTCATTTGGAAATGGGCAATAATGTGCACTCTATTTCGTTTGCTCCCTGCATGAACAGTTTCGCAGTACTCCACTGCCGAAGCTGGAATGATGACTTTGCAGTCTCCCCTGCCAAGCCAGAAGACAGCGCCTGTCAACGTCATGCATTACTGCAGCATTAGTCATGACATCTTTATGAGTGAATTTGGCACAGGAAGCTTCTCCGTCTTTTCTCTCACTACGTATATGTGCGAAAGCTATCAGGTTCATGCCGCAGCATTTGCTCGAACGAATATCGTGGGTTTATTTTTACATTATCGCGGCTAAAACTATAATAATATGCATAATCAAGAAGTTTGATACAATACCAAAATGCAGGAGATAAAATGAACTGCTAGCGCTTCCTATAATGCTAGGAAGATTTGGAACTGTCAGCAAGAGTAGGCTGAGAAAGAGTGAAGATGCAATAAACGAAAATATTTTAGCACCGGCCAGAAGCCCTGAGTTGGTAGAGGAGGCCGTAGGTGAGCAGTGTAAGTCAAATGCAATCCCCTGACAACAAAACACAGCAGCACAGAGTGTTTCATCGGTGAAAGCCAGAAAACTTCAGTCCTGGAAAGCGCACGCGATAAAAGCTACAAATGATAGATCACTTTGCGAGAAAGAATACAGCCGAGAGATATATAGAGTGTTTATTTTAAGAAAGTCAGAACTGAATTGCTGATATTGTTGTGTTTCTTATTGAATCCCTCGTGAAAGAGACGTCTCTGAATGATGCAATAAAATCACACACGTTTTAAAAAACCCAGAGTATCATGCCATTTATGCTTCAAGAAACGAAACCCTGAGTGCGAGTTGACATGATAACGAGTTCACAGGCAACAAAATAATATATATTTTTTCAAAGTGATTGTGAAATAAGTATGAGTCGAGAAGAATTAATGGAGAGAAGACTGCAGTATGGCTTCATCTGCTGCTAGCCCCTAATTCTTATTTTTCACAAAACGATTACCATAAACAAGTACTTTAGTTATAGTTCTCAAAGTTACATTAAAATATGATGTCGTACGCAGTCGCACGCAACTTGCCAGCTTCACTTCAGTGCTAAATTTCCTCGGACGGCAAGTGGGCGACCATAGCACAAATGCATCATCATATGTCAAGCAATTATCGCGCAGATATAAACACTTTTCGTGCAATGCCATGCCGAGGTTGCACCACGTATAGGCGATGTACCACGAATAGAGATAAGTAGAGCTGGCGTCAAATACTCTTTCAAGCATATATTGCACTTGAAAACGCAACATGATAAGCTGAAGTATTCACTTCGGTTCAGTTTTATTCGTTATTAGCGTTCGTTATTGATTACTTGGTACCCGCTAAACTTTGGCAAGGTTGCGCTGTTGTTAATAATAATGCTGACAGCAGATGCACTTAGCGCTCGGAAACATCTGCGACTTCGCTCGCATTGTTCCGCTTAATCCCGAAGTGGGCGAAGCGCTCAATATATGCTATTTCCACCGCTGCGTTCCATTAGGGCAAATCACACGTTCAGCCCAGATGACTGATTAAGTGAGAACACGCGAAATGCCGTCCCTTTGAGTTGTAAGCGCACACACCAAACTCCTCGTGCTTGATTGCTGCATGGGCGATGTTGCAACGTTGGGTGGTCACGGTCGCCAAAAAGCAGATGCCGGTAAAGCACGCCGTCCCAAACTCGAGCCCGCTTGCGCCGATTATCGTCGTAGACAGCGTTCCTCCACACCGCTAGACGGCAGAACGGGCGTTCCCGGTCATTTAGGCGTAAGCAGCACATGCTTCCTATCGTTAAATTGAATACCACCGACGTTGGGAGTCGAGAAGCAACGGAATACCGTTGCATTAGCACTGTGCACGCTCCGCGGTGGCAGGTTCGTGTCGTGTCTCATTAGTGTAGGCTCGCAATTCGTGGGATGGGCTGAGCAACGCATCTCCTGGAATCATTACGCTCGGCGCCAGTCATATGCACTCAGGTAGGACTAGTTCCGCACTGGAGGTAACCTTACGCTGCTTGAAGACTGCGTTCGTGTTTGCAGAGATACCGCTTCGTGCTTCTTCAGATGTGCAGCATGGATACGCTCAAATTTCTTCGAAACCGACTGGCCGCCACAATTGAATCACCATAATCACCATAATCATCATCATCATCAGCCTGACTATACCCACTGCAGGGCGAAGGCCTCTCCCATATTTCTCTACTTAACCCGGTTCTGTGCTAGCTGCATCCACTTGACCCCTGCGAACTTCTTAATCTCATCCGCCCACCTAACTTTCTGCCGCCCCCTGCAACGCTTTCCTTCCCTTGGAATCCAGTTTGTTACCCTAAGCGACCATCGGTTATCCTCTCTTCGCACTACATGTCCTGCCCATGCCCATTTCTTCTTAATTTCCACTAGAATGTCGGTAACTTGAGTTATTTCTCTGACCCACTCTGCACGCTTCCTATCTCTTAATGTTACCCCTACCATTTTTCGTTCCATAGCCCTCTGGGTTGTCCTCAACTTAAGTAGAACCCTTTTGGTTAGCCTCCACGTTTCAGCCACATAGGTAAGTACAGGTAAGATGTAACTGTTGAACACTTTCCTCTTGAGCAATACCGGTAAGCTGCTAGTCATAATCTGTGAGTGCTTGCCAAATGCGCTCCATCCCAATCTTATTCTTCTTGTTATTTCCTTTTCATGGTCCGGATCTGCGGTTACTACCTGTCCTAAGTAGACATATTCGCCTACCACTTCCAGTACTTCGCATCATAATCTGACCTGCTTATTCCTCCTTTCGGTTCCAAATTTAAGCGAACGGTGGAGGGGGCGGAGGGGGGGCTGTGTGGGGGCAGGTGACCTAAGCTCCTCTTTTAATAAGCCTTTAAAGGTATGACGCAACGGCACAGGCTATCACCTCACATCGAAGTCGTAGGCATACCGTAGGCCTTGATACACCTGGAAGATGCTGGGGCGTTTCGTCCTTGCGGAATGTAGAAGCAGACACACATTTAATTTTTCGGATTCTCGAGGTACTTATGATTTGAAGGTAGGTACTAAGCAAAGGAACGTGGAGAGACATTGGTGATCACTGTTGGGCTAGAAACACAGCTCCCTAACAATCTGTTTGCCCAGCTATACATCCTCAGTCTCAGCTCGCCTTGGCATCGTTTGCACATTGCCGGTAAAACTAGATCCATCAATCAGACATGATATATGACTGGCGCAAGTATTGAGCGGGTTGAGGTTAGGTTTTGGTGCAAAACGTAGTAAAAATGCAAGTTTGGAGGGAAATGTGATGTTAAGAGAGCATAGTACAGCATATGATGCATTGTCGGTTTCTAGTAATTTGGCAAACTATTGCCCCCGTCGCGGTAACGCTGAGATGGAAAAAAAAAAAATTTCAGCTATGAAGCTTTGCGAGGCCAGGTTCGGGGACGCAAATTCTCCTGGCAAGGTCTAAGGGTACTTTGAAAAGAGTGATTTTCGAAGCCTTCCGAATGAATTCGGGTCAGGAGGGAGAGTGTGTGGGTGAGCCACCAGTAGCCCTCAGTAGGAAGTAGTTGAAGCTGCTTCTTCAGGAAAATAGCAGAAGATAGGATTGGTTTACAGTTCTTAATTTTGTTTTCATGCCTTTTATTTTTCCTCGATTATTTGTTTTTGCTTTTCTTTTCCCTCTGATCTCTTGTCTTCTTCAAATTTGCTTCTTTTTCTTGTTTTTTTTTTCTTTCTTTGTAGTCATGGAACGTTTTTTTCTTTCCCCACAATACTAGATTAAAACCGCCAGTTGGTAATGTGCGCTTCACCGGTGTGGACGCCTTTTTTTCTGTGCTCGCTATTGTTCATGTAAATCACATGCTCTCTGATGCAGCGCCATCTATACGCAATTATGCAGCGCCAGCAGTTCAGAGCATAGTGTCACCAATTAGCCCGCAAACATGTGTACAGAGTATTATTTGAGTGAAAGCTCAAATTATTGCTTGTAACGGATAAACCTGCACGTCGTAACTTTTGCTAATAACTGGCGCGTCATAACATGGGCTTGCTATTCCCTTTCAGATTTACGTCAAAAGTCTAACTGGCCTGATTAACCGCACATAAGTCCGTCCGTCCATCTGTCCTTTTGTCTGTTAAACGAATTATTAGCATGCCCCTAGCAGGTTGTAGTTGGCATGCGATAAGGCTTGGTAGTGATTGGTCTGCGGTTCCTGTGACGTCACAAGACAAGTTATAACGGGCAGCATATATCAGGGTCGCCCTTAAAAAGCACGCCTTTTGCGGACGGTAGTTGGCAGGTGACATGAAAGGGAACTGATTGATCAGCCGTAGAATGAGCCAGCAGTTAACAAAGTAACGTTATGCAAGAGTAGAGTTTGTACAAAAGTTACGTATACACACATTCATATTCATTATGCTATGTGCCGTAACCCAAAACTTTACAAAGTATCATTATCTACAGTGACGCAATGCTTTCACATCTCACACTTAAGCAGTCTTCAGTGTTTCTGCTGTATGTTTTATAGCATCTGAAATTATGATCGATTGAATGAATATATTGTGAATTGTGTTTCCGTGCTTTTTAAATGCGCGGGACTGCTTCTTCACTCCGCCCTTCACCTGCACTAGGTATATTGTCAATCTAAGCAGGGTTAAGGAGCTATAGGCTGTTTTTTTTTTTTTTTTTTAGTCGTTATTTATTGCCTCAGGGCATCGGTAGGTTATGAGATGAAGGATGAATAAATGATTAAATGAATGGAAAAAGGTTGGCTGATTTTATGAAGTCCAGAAGTGAGCGATGATGAGGTCCCTGCGTCCAAGTGACGTATGAGGCAGGATTGGTTGCTGAAAGGCCAGCTATTCTCAGGTGCCGGATTCGTGTTGGCTTGAATGCTGGGCAGTCCCACAGCAAGTGGTGGATGTCGGCCTCGACATCTTCGTTGTTACAGATCGGGCATCCTGGGCGAGGATATAAGTGTTGGAAGTATGACCACGTCCTAGTTAAGCTGGTGTAAGGGCAACACCGACCCGGATCCTTCTAAGCGCAACCTCCTCTGCACGGGTGAGACCGCGGTGAAGGGATATCGCACACGGAGGGATAAGTGCACGTGTGCGGCGCCGGAGGTGCTCCTTTCTTGACAAAAGGAATGTAGCGTCGTCGACTTCGAGAAGCCGTGGGATTAATGCGTCTTGGTTCACGAGGCGGGTTGCAAAATCAGCTTGACTTTGCGAAGGCAGTAGATCCCGTGGGACCCACTCAATGCGTATTGATTGTGGGATGCGCACCGCAAGCTGGTGGATGTCCTGGCAAATTTTAGGGCAGCGGCTGACACGTCGGAGCAGACGTACTGCTCTAAGTGCGTCAGTGCGGATGACAATGTGGGCTGTAGGGAGCATGGTTATAGAAGTCACGGAGCAGAGTGCCTCCTGAACTGCCACAAGCTCAGCGCAGAAAGATGTAAGTGGTTCCGAAAGCTGAAACGTAGTTGTCTGATTCAGGCTAGGTCTCCGTGGACAGTGGATTGCCGTTTTGGCTTCACAGCCTTGCAGGCTTCCATCTACGTACACTACTATGGAATCTTGAGGCAGGTTAGTATCTTGCTCTTCAAATCTCTGGCGTAGCAACGATGCAGAGTTGGCAGACGTCGGTCTGCGGATGTCAGTTGGCTTGTTGTCTCCTAACTGTATAAATTTCCAGGGAGGGAGAACTGGCGCAGGTGGCTGAAGAATAATGTGTGACGTTGCATACGCCCTCAGTGCTTGCGTGGAATGTGACAAAGCGGCCTTGAGTCTGCGAGCATCTCGGCGCTGCTGCACCAGTTCATCGATGGTGTTGAGCTGCGCATTCTCCTGTAACGCTACGACCGGTGTGATTCGTGGAAGGCATGTTATGGTCCTCATAGCTTCTCGATTTACGGCTTCAAGGCGATCCCATTGTGCCCTTGTAAGATGCTGGAACTGGGCCTGATAAACAATACGGGGCTCCAGAACCGCCCTCACTAACTGGCGTGCAACAGACGAGCCAGCGCCACCCGTTTTAGGTGCAATTCTTCTTATTAAACTTGTAGTTTGAAGTGCTTGCTTTTTTGCCTGAGAGAGCCAAGCAGTCGCTGATCCTGATTGGTGAATTGTTAAGCCCAGAATTTTCAGGCTCGAACTTTCTTGTGTTGGGGTTCCTGATAGAGAGAGACGAATTGGATTTGAGGCAAGTTTACGGCGTCCCCAGCGGTTGGCGACTGACGTGTATGAAGTTTTACACACAGAAAGTTGAAGGCCAATGGAGGATGCGTAATCAGAGGTTACGTCTAATGCTGACTGAAGGGCGGCCTCTTGAGTGAGAAGATCATGGTGAGTGCTCCATACAGTGATATCATCTGCGTACTGCAAAAACTTGATTTCAGGGATATCATGTAAGCGCCACGCCAATGGGATGAAAGTAATATTGAATAACGTTGGAGACAATACTGATCCCTGGGGCACACCACGTAGTGAAACAAATGAACCAACAGTGTCACCGCTGAGGCGTATTGAAAATTTTCTTCCGTCCAAAAATGATGCGACAAAAGTGCGTACTCTCGGAGGGAGATGAAGCATGTCAATGGCATTCAGGATTGCAGCATGACTGATGTTGTATATGCCTTTTCAACATCGATTGCTAATATGGTACGTACATTGCGGCTGCGGGTAGATGACAGAACTGCTGATACCAAGACAGCCAACCCATCCTCTGTACCTATGTATGGACGAAATCCAATTTGAGCAGGGTGATAAAAACCGTGCTGTTCAAGCCACCAAGAAAGTCGTGTGGCTAGCATTTTCTCTGCGAGCTTGCAAAGCGTTGATGTTAAGGAGATTGGTCGTAAGTTGGCGAGGTCCGTTGGAGGCTTCCCAAGTTTTTTGAATAGGGATCACGACAGCGGTTTTCCAGCTCTCGGGTACGACATCATCGAGCCACACTTTGTTTATGGTGTCTAGTAGTTGAGGAAGTGCAGCAGTACTGAGGTTCTTGTAAACCTCATACTGAATTTTGTCCAGGCCGGGCGCTGTTTTCCGTTTCGCATCGTCAATTGCAGCCAGCAGCTCGCACATCGAAAAGGGGCTCGCAATTCCATCTGCGTCGGCAGCAGATGGTAGTTTCCATGCGTCTGCAGGGATACCTGCCAAATTAAGGTTTACAGCTGAAGGAGGCAGTATATCGTATTTTGGGAAAAATTTTCGAGCAGCTTCTTTGGCGAAATCACCCGGCGACAGATTAGCCGCAAAGCATGCTGTTGCTGCTGCGTCAGTAGAACGACGACCATGTTCCATTGCACGAAACGTTCGCCATAGTGAGGCATTCGATGATTTATCAGAAAATTGTTCACACCATGCGGCACCGGCGTCGCGAGAGATCGCGTTCATATCTCCGAGCCTTCGCGGTAAGATAATTCAGTCGTGTACGTGCCTGCCCCGAAGTAGGGTCTCGCGTAGCAGCCAGCTCAGCTTGACGGTGGGCTGCCCACAAGTTAAGCAGGCCGAGATCTGGTGCCGGTCGACCTACATCAATCCAGGTAGTAGTCGTAGCGCTGAATTTAGTGCTCTCTGCATACGGTCAACAAGGAGTGACGGCGAATCTGAAGACATACTGTCGAGACATGAGCGAAAGCTGTCCCAGTTTATCACAGAACATTTGCGGCGTAAAGGGCGGAGACGGGAGGGATGGAGACCGATGAGGATAGGGTGGTGATCACTTCCCCAGCAGTCCGGCTCCATGTGCCATGAGGGAGTTCCTGCGCCCAACCACCACGTCAGGTCTGGAGCATAGGCAGCACTACGTATGTGACGCACAGGCCGTGTTGCTGTACCAGGGTGATTAAGCAGAACAAACAGGGCATCAGTGAAGGCGTCCCGCACACGCCTACCACGAGGGCTTGCAGTCGGATACCTCCAATCTGGGTGAGGGGCGTTAAAGTCGCCTCCGACTAAAATTGGACACCCGGGCTATTGCCGACGAACACTTAATAACCAGCCAAGATTAATACGGGAAGAGGCGCCTCCAGCTGGTCGAACGTAATAAGAAACAAGAACAACGGTTCCTTTCAGAAATTTCGCAGCAACTGCTACTACCTCTTGGTATGATGTGCACCCCTTTTCGAGAGAAAGGCGTACATGAGGAATACTCGTTTCAACATATATCGCCGCCTTTCCCGGGGGAGAAGCAATCTGCACGCGACGGTCGGTCATTGAAGGAGACACGTAGCCGCTGAAGCCAGGAATAGATGGCAAGGCGTTCGTTTCCTGAAGTAACATAGCCCACACCCGAAGCTTGTTAAATCGCAGTCGGGTCCTGATCTCGGCCACCTTCGTGGAAATGCCTCTACAGTTCCACTGTAGTACACCAGGACGACCGGATTTCGCCATTTTTGTGTGCTAGTCCAAGCGCTGTAGTATCACAGATGTCAGGTTGGACAACTGGTTGACCATATAGCGGAGCAGCGATGTTGCAGAGTTATCATTGGGCGTTGTGGTACTCTGGGAAGAGGCAGCAAATGGCACTGTTGTCCGGCATGAAGGCGGTTGTGTTGGGCAATTACTAGATTTGGCGGCTACTTCTGCAGCTCGCCGACGTCGAGCAAGCATTTCGCTGTGTTGTCGGAGCTTAGAGACCTCTGCTAAGAGACGATTGATTTGCTCATCCACTACAGCCATATCGTCGTCTGGTAGATCAGTACACTGCTGTATTGGCTGTTGTCGACGGCGTTTCTTGAGCACCGTATCATTAGACTTTGTCTTAGCTGGAGGTGCATTCGAAGCGGGCTCAGGAAGCTCTGGCCACTCGTCATCATTCCACTGAAGAGCTGCAAAGCGATTGGATGTCTGCACCGGTGTCATGTCCTCTATTGGCCAACGCTTAGTGTTCCGAAGACGAGCCTTCTGCGTTGCCTTTTGCTTTGTCGGACAACTTGGAGATGTTATCTCGTGGTCGTCCGATTTGCAGAGGCCGCATCGGTACGTAACTTTTCCTTCAGACGCACCTTCATCGGCAGTAGCAAAGGGGGAAGATTTGCGCATGTGCCCTGCCCGAAAACAGTTATAACAGTATACCGCACTCGGTTTATACGGCCGTGGCCTTAATATTGCCACCTGACGGTTCGAGGTAGCGCGAGAGTCCCCAACTTCTTTGTCGTTCAAGCGCTACCTCGAACCGTCAGGTGGCATTATAGCCGTAGTAGTACAGACAGGCTGGGAGTGTCGGAGGGCCTTGCAAGGTGATCATGCAGGAACGCCCCTTTCCTATGTGTCGGGCCTGTATGACTCGGTGCGTTGGGCAGTACAGCTCAAGTTGAAGGATGGTTTGATCTTCGTTTATGTCGACGTTGTAAACAACGCAACGCTGCAAGTCGGAGCCTTCAACTAGATACACTTGCACAGGCACTGAGATCTCACTTGTGACTGAAATATAACTAAGCGCTTGGACACGTTCCACCGCAGTAAGTGTCGGGAGCCACACAGCTATAGTGTTTGACTTCTTCCTTGCCGTGAAGCCCCGAAAACCTCTGGTTCCGAGACACGCGTCCAAGTTGGCCAGGATGATCCTGTTTGGTATATCGGTGAGGCTTTTGTTGGCTAGAGATTTAATCGCCACTTTATAAGATGACGATCCCGGTGTAGGTGCAACCTGGTTTTCGATAGGTAAACAGGAGCGCTTTCCTTGATAGCCACCACTTGCCGAGGACGAATTCGGTTGATTATCTTCCGATGGACGCTTGTGAGGGGCACGGGTGCTCGTTGATACGGATGGTGGAGCCGATAGGTCCATTGAAGAGCTTGTCTCCTCAGGTCGCACTGTTGGATGTGCATCTCGTCGTGTTAGCTGAGTGGCCATAGCCGTGCTCCGCCCAGAGAACAGTTCACTTACGGGCTGTTGTCCATTTTGGGAAGGCTGAATGGGCGCTGGTGCTGAAGAACCGGGAGCACCAAGCTGGACCTGAGGCCGATGGTCAGGTTGAGGTGTCGACGGCAGGGCAGGAGTTGCAGCGAGCAACTCCGGCGAAGCTGCCTCTGCCAGCGTGGCAGCGGCAGCACTAGGCCTAGCCTCCGTGCCGACCTGAGCTGCAATCATGCCTGCGCCGGAGGTCTCGCAACCTGACGCGGAGAGGACGTCTGGAGCTTCCTCGGAAATAGAAGATCCACTTCTCTGGAGACAGGACAGGTGCTTACAAGGACGGCAAGAATTTTCAGAGGAGCGATGAAGCCACCTTAGCAGGAAGACACTCAAGTGCTTCGCTCAAGTGCTTAATGGCTATAGGCTATAGGCTGTTTCAAACAGAGTTCCTGTTTTCTCAACCCAAGTCTTTGTGGAATAGCGAATGCTATTTGTGTTCCCCGGCTATGAGCCAACTAAACCACGTACACAAACCAGTCTCTAAATTAAGCTTAAATACTAAACATTATCTAGGCTTGCACGCTCCAGAGCATTCGAACCCCAAAGCAACGGTAAACTAAGTTCTGTTTTCCCCTTTCGCACAATCTAGCCACCCGTTGTGACATTGACAGGCGCACCAGGCAGAGCGCGAAACGAAATCACGGAGCGTAACTACCAATCATTTTGAAGAATCTTTGAAACATCGCGGAATCAAGCTCCTTACATCGATAGCTCTTAAAGGCATATTTCTGGATACTGCTTAGTTGGTGTTGGTATAAGACCGCGCCACCTGATGGGTCAGCCTGCAGTGACGTCACATATGACGTAATTTCAAAGCGCCACAATGCATTATCCGCAAGCAGCGATGCCACACGATCTCTTAAGAGGGTCTCTTAAGTAGCGCCGTCCTGTGCTTCTTGTTCTCTGTGTCGTCCTTTAGCGCTGCAGATCTTTTTAATAACTATTAACCAACAAGCCTAGCTTGGAGTTTTCTTAAGAGGACTTAAGAGGATAAGACGAATGATATAGTGCGAACAATATTACATTCATAACTGCAAACAGCTGTCAGTGAATCCAATTTCACACAAGAAGTGACCGTGTCCTGTGAGTTTGTAGTGGTTCCTAGTCACTATATCGTGTTCTAAAAACGTTGCCGCGAGCCAGCACACATCACATCACAGAGGCAGTCGTATCGTAGCCTTCAGAGCAGCCCCGTCCGATGCCGACCCCTACCTTTGAGGCACATCTTCTCCAGGTAGTAGACGCCATTGACAGGCGACAGCGTGCGCTCGTGGGTCACGGCGGCCGAGGCAGCATCGGCTGCGGTGCCCATCAGCTGGCAGTAGCTGTCGGTTGAATTCTTGACGAACGTCAGCGATCGGCATCGGGGGTCCCGGCGGCATGCCTCGGCACATGCCGTCAGATTGACGCCGTATTCGTGCCAGAAGATGTCCGTGTCCAGCCGCGCGTTAGTCGCCAGCAGGAACACGGGTTTGCCGTACTGACAGGCGCCATCGCCTGAATCTGTCAAAAAAAGAAAAGAATAACGACGTGTCTCACGAACTATACATAGGTGTGCACATGGCCAGGCTGATTCGTATTCGTAACAGAACAATACAAAAACAGGTGAACAGAAGGAGGGAGTGTGTCTACCATCTATCCAGCCCAACCGCTTTTGTTTCGTTCATTTCAATGAATCATGTGCCTAAATAGAATTTGGCCTATATATACTCCAGCCTTCTGAATTAAAAAAAAAAAAAAGGACGCTTCCACTAAGAACCCAATTTATACCCGCTAGAAAACGCGAAAAATGAAACTCTGATGTGTTGCCATCGGTGGTCGCTAATATGATTAGGTATTTGGGCTAGATAGCTAAGTATGACAAGAATGTCATGCCGAAAGGCAGAGCTGTATCCGCTTTTCCGCATCCACGTCGCATGCCGGTGGTCAGAAAAACACCTCGATCATTTCCTCTGTTTCTTGAAAGAATCAACAGCAACACAAGTATAGGATGCACCAAGAAGAAGACAGAACACGCTGGCAAATCAAACAGAAGTTTTGCTGCATGCGTCGTAATAAAAAAAAAAAAAGAGAGAGAGAGAGAACACTGACACTGCAGCGGCAAATGTTTAGTGTGACAAGCAAAACAAAGCGGCGGCACAATAGGAACACCTCTGGGCATTAGGGAGGCTAATTAGGGAGAAAAGGAATAGAAGAGGCACAAAGCGGAAAAAAAGTAGGGAGGGGGGTAGAGCAACGAGGATAAATAGCCCCTCGTTAGGTTTTGTTGCCTTGTGCTTCGCAACCTTCTTCACGCTGAGCCTTGTTTCGCCCAGCAGCTCCCAAGACTGCCGTAGCTCTGTGTTCTTCCCTGCTAGTGTTTTCTTTCCCCATCTGGGGTCGCACCAGGGCTACCCGGAAGTTGCCTTAACAAGCCAGACCAGAGGACCATCGCTGCCTGGGGAATCATCGTCACTAGGCTTTTCTTCCTCCTATTATTTTTTTTTTTTTCGTGCAGCCCCACACTGTCATTTCCACTGCCTGGTCGGTTTTGGCCGCCGGTGGCAGCAAAGCCCTGCACTCATCCGATGAAGCAACATCGAATAAAGAGGGCAGGACAAACTTCCCTTGTTAGCGCATCCGGAAAAGAAACATAGTCGAGGACAGCCCCGGGCGAGCCAAGCCCCGGGAGGGATTGGCGGCAACCTTGTCGGTGTTATGGTCCTTTGCACAGACTGATAAGGAAAGCTATATACCGCGGCCGTTCTGCAATTCACGATTTAGGTCCATGAACCCCAGTGTATAAATCCTCTCGTACCGCTCTCGCTATCACCGGGCCTTTGCGCATCTTTACTTTCCGTACGCTTCATATTGGTAAGAGGGCAGGGCGAGAGGCCGGATATTTGTTCGTAGAACGCCTATTTTATGTCTATTTTCATCACTCATTTGCCAAGCCAAGCTCTCGCACCCGTGAGCCGGTCAACTTAGGTACTCAGGGTGCAACGGTGATCGACCCCTCGACCATACCGTAGATCGCGGTTCTGTTCCGCAAATGAGCTGACAAAAACCTTCGTTCGGAAATTGGATGCTGGATCTATCGTACCTCTCCGGCTCTCCATGAAACATTACCCCCCCCCCCCCCCCCCCTCCTTCCAGGCTTTTTCTTCCCTATTTGCTCTCGTCCGCGCTTTATCAGGCTGCTGCCAGCCCAACGCCGGTAAGAGGACAAAGCAACCCCGGACGCGGGCGGTTAAGAGCCCTGGTCGTTCGATTTCCGCCACTTGGTCTTCTGTGGCTGCGCCGTCTTTCTTCGGCTCCGAAAACAAACCGTAACGTTCGGATCCTTCCGGATAATTCCAGTTATTTGTGTCCTTGTCTCGCAGTTCTTTTTCGCGTGAAAAGTAGATCGGTGAACTTTACTGCAATTCAGAAAACGTATTACTGGCCCTTTATAGCCCCATAGCTTCTACTTTATGGTCTTAGCGTTCATTTCACTGCACTATTTCATGCTGTGGTTCCGGCTGTCTCCAGCTAAAGCTGGACCCAAAGCTCTGGCTAAATCACTTCGGCGGCGCGGGAGTGGAAAGCGACGAAGGCAGTTCTATTTGGCCGAAATTGAGCGAGATGCCAATATTGATCGTTATTAATGTTAGGTCATTCGGAAGCTCTTGCTAGCCTGAAGGTTTACGGATCCGTACGTGGCCAATTATTGGTACCGGACGTGGAAGGCACGGTCGTCTATTTGACCTTGACATGTGCTCGTTGCGAGAAATCAAGGGTCCGTGAACCTCGATTTCTTCAGTTCTTTAGGCGGAAGAGTTTGATATTCTGTCAATGCAGAAATCGCCCATCCACATTGCCTGTCGGTCTTCTGCAGCCTATCGACGTACCCCTCGAACCCTTCCGTCATGTCGAACTAGACCTCCTCGGACCTTTTCTGACGTCCAGTTCCGACAACCACTGAATTGCTGTTGCGACTGACTACACCACCCGATATGCTATCAAGCGTGTATTACCAACCAGTTGCGCCACCGATGTTGCTGATTTCCTGCTTCAAAATGTCATCCTTCACCACGGTGCTCCACGCCAATTGCTGACGAACCGCGGCCGCTATTTTTTGTCCCAGATAGTTGGCGATATACTCCGGTCTTGTTCCTTGCAACGTAAGCTCACTACAGCGTACCATCTTCAAACGAACGGGCTTACCGAGCGGCTGAACGGGACCCTCAGTGACATGCTATCTATGTACGGTGTACTCGACCATCGTGATTGGGACATTGCCTTGCCCTATGTAACATTTGCTCACAATTTGTCGCGGCATGACACCACAGGCTATTGTGTGCTTCGTCAGGTGACTGAAGTGGCATATGAGGTTGCCCCTCTTGATTCTCTGACATCATCCACCCGCCCTGCCACCGACGTTGTTCACGAGTTGGCCTTACACCGTACCATGCACCTGATGTGTTCTACTTAGCACCGGGACGGTGCTTTCGCCGCCGGGAGTTATGTAAAGGGACGACGACGACAAAGGGCTGGGAAGGTGGGGAACGACGAAGTGTGTATGATTCGTTTTGGGCGCCGCTGGCATGAAGTTGTTCGTCTGGTCAGCTACCTTTTTGTAAATATCTGTAAATACATCCGTGTACATTACAATATGAATGGCTTCGCCTTCTGAGGGCGTCACGCTCTTCGACAGGCTGTGACATAGTTCTAGGCTCACGGTTTGTCGGCAGAAAGTGACCGCCGGACACGTCATCAAGAAATGTCTGCCGTATGAAGACAGATTTAAGGAAAATGATTTATAGTGATATCTAATTTACTTTTCTCATTTAATGATTAATAAATGTTATAAGAGATTAGTAGAAATTATAATGAAAAGTAATGACTATTAATGACTTGCAATGACCCAAGTTACTAACGGTGGTTTGTAACGACTACAAGTGATTATAAATTACTAAAATGTTTAGTAATAAGTAGTAATGAATGACAACTAATGACTTGTTGTGACTACTAATGGCTTGTAACGACCAATACGTCTAATGACGACTTGTAACAACTGCAGCTGATTAGAAATCACTAAAATGCTTAGTAATGAGTAGTAATGGCTAAAATACTACTAATGACTACAAATTACCAATATGTCTAAGGACGACTTGTAACGCTCACAATTGATTACAAACGACTAAAAATACTTAGTAATGAGTAGTAAGAGAAAAAGAAGCGAATCATAGAGGAGGAAGTGCTTTCGCTGTTTATCTCTTAAGAGAGCCTGTAATTTTTTTAATTTGCCTCCTTTGAATTTTCTCTCCCCTTATACCCAGTGTGCAGGAGCCAGCATCAGATCCCCTTTGCCTTGGTTGTCGTCGCTATTCAGTACAGTTGCGGTCTTCAAGAATACTTTCCAGCAAGAAGTTCTGTTATGAGAGTTTAAGAATGCCAATTATATTCAGTCAGAAATTTAATTGAAGCGTTTTCTCGTATTTCTGCATATCCAACACTTTTATTGCACATTTAAAAGCCGGTGCTTCTCCGGTGACTTCGCGGCTGACGGAGCTTCCTTATTCACCAGCGCAAAGAAGCTGAACCAGCCACATAAGCTACGTGACATCCAAATAATCTTACCAATCTTGCCAATAATCTTACCAGCTTGCCGGAAAGGACTGTTCGAACTTCCTCTCATGATCGCGGGTTCTTAGCTACCCGTGGAAGATTATTATATGCCTCAAACTTCGCCGACAAAGCAACCTAGTTACTTATAGAGCTTATATATTGTGCTCACAAGGAATTACAGAACCACATTAATTGAAGATTATTTTCTCACTCGTATTATTCCTTGCAAAATATACATAAAAATTATGTTCACAGAGTTCTACATCAACTCAGAGTCACGAACGCTAACTATGCTGTTTCGGAGTTAGTGTTTGTTACACAAGTTGAGAAAATGCTGACAATAAGCGTGACGTTAGCCGAATGGCAGAGCGAAAACTGTTGACACGCCCTACCACAATCACGCGCAAATTATGCTTATTTCGAGTCGAGTGATATAGAAGATGTTAAAAAGGTGCGACCACAGGCTTTCATTATTTGCTTAATTAGAGAAAGGACGCGATTTTTTGCATTCATAAATGGCGTTGCTAATTGAGCAAGAACCATTTATGCAATCAGGCGCTTCCGTTTAGTGGGGCAGAATTCTAAGTTGTTTCTCAAGGTCGTGGCCCACGAAAAGTTCAATAACCTCAATATGATTCCCGTCAGCTGACATCATTAATAGCTGAAAGGACCAGCAGATATTATCACTGAAATTTATTTGGCTTTGTGCACCGGGTCCTGTTTGTTTGTATGTGCCCACACATGCTTTGAGCATTCTACACTTTCCACTGTAAAGAAACTGATAAAAGGTACCAATTCGGCCTAGTTGGTAATGGCCGATTTGTGGAGTTGCAATATATTTCACTCTATAGTACGCGAAAAGGTATTTTAAACATATAAAGAAAAATGTAACAAACGAAACACCCCAAGGCGGTGTGGTTGTAGAGAATCATCGTACTAGCTAAACCTCCAATTCTTGAAGAATGGCTCTTACCTGATAATTATTTATTGCGACAAAATAGAAGATCATGTTCTAACAGGAGTCGGCATAATTACAGCCACCTGAAAAAACCTGTTATGACGTTTGAACAATGGGCTAACCATTGGACAGAATAATTTTGAACAAAATGGAAATGGCTGCAGCAGGCAGCGAGAAAACTGTGCCTTTGTTTGGCCCATCCTGACATTACGGCTGAAGTTTACAGGAGGAAAAAGAAAGTTTTTACTTTCTATCTCGAATCACTCGCAACTGCCACGCCTTTTCCTTGTACGATAATATACAAGCGTGCCGACGCAGTATAAGCTGAGTTCATTATGGATAATGTAGTTACTTCATTATAAATTAAAAGAGACAATATTACTCGGGTCATTTAATTTAAACTTTGCCGCCCCTTCATTTCAGCACTGCGAAAAATGAATGGAAGCAAGCTCCCGCCTATACAAAGAGCACAACGAAGCATAAAGTAGCTCGGAAACCTGCATTTTTACGACGAAGCTCTGCAACACGGCAGGCAGCGGTAACACACGACAGAAATTGCATTACAACATTAGAGCGCAAAAAAAAAAAAATAGTTGTGTTTCAGATCTGGTTATCCCTAGTTGAATTGCGAAAGCAAATACGGAAGCTTCTTTTGCCTGCTACATTATTTCCCTATCACGCCCTATCAGTGTAAGGTGCTGCATTATTGGGGACAACTTAGCTCATTTTTTAAGGGTATGACGCGAGAGCGTGAGCTACCAACCCACATATAAAGTGGCCCTTCAACCAAGCTGTATGGACGTGCATGTGTGTCGTATGGAGTATCGAGAATGCCAACGGTTCTGGCAGGCTGATTGTGATATCACCCTCCCATATGAGAGGAGCGACCCGTGCTGGCAGCTCCTGCCCGTGGAATACGGGTATCGTGAATAGAAATGTCATGGCAGGCTGATTGTTTTCTTATGAGGAGACCATAGCTACGCTTCTTCACGGCGGCCACACGATGTCTTGCTTTGGCTGTCGGAGTGTTGCTTTCGCAACAACCATACACAAACAGACTAAAGACACAGCCGCACAGACTAACGACGCTGCCTGTATGGGGTTGTTTCTTCGCGCTCTAACTTTATAATGCACAATATGCACCAACTTACCCAGGAAGAAGCTATACATGGCAGAAAGCTGAGAGCTTTAGAGTCTCGCTTAATTGCATATCACTTTTCTTTGCTCAGGTGAGAACGATAGGTAAAATACTCCTTGAAAATAAGAGAAAGAGAAAGAAGAAGAGCAGAATTAATGAATGAATGAATATCTGCAGGAAAACCCGAAAAAGAAAATGATCGCACGAATTTATGCAATCTAATACGATAACCAATGCATTTCCCAAGCGACAAGGTAAAGTGAACAAACCATACACAAATAGCAGCTAAAGCATCCTTACCTGCGCCGGAGGATGCCGCAACGCCACAGATCAGGAGCCCTGCCGCGATGCAGAGACAAAGGCCGGGGGAAGTCAGTGTCCGCCTCGCAATGACGGGTCGGGTCATCGCACCCTCCGTCCGCCGCCGCTCCTGCGAGACGAGGAAAAAGGAGAGCGCGCACAAGTTACGTTGTCCGGCGGTCACTGTCGATGCGCCCCCTGCTCGTCTTCGCCTCGGCAAAGCCCCGCGAAGGAGACAATGGATCGCATCGGATGGAATTCCTTCCTGTCGGCCGGCACCACGATTCCAGCTACACTGAACGCAGTCATTTCTCGTTGTTCGCCGGAACTGGAATAGCGACTAGTCGGCGCGTAACAGAATCGACAGGGTTTAATTCTGCGATGACCTTGATTCCTAAAGGATTAGTTTGTGGCTATTTCCATATTTGTTCATTTGCAATACTTGCAAGAGTCACAGGAAATGATGCGAATTAAGGGGAAGAAATGGAAGTAATGGGCTAAGGATAGTGGTCAAGAAAAAACAAAAACAAAACGGGGTTCTTAGTTACCACTATGTAATCACAATGTGGTAGCATTGGGTCTTTTACTGACATTTATTTGCTGCTCATATGCTCCTCATCTTTTCATATTTCGTATGCATTGTAACGTATTTCTTTACTCATTAAAGGTTCCTTTTTGCTATTTTGGTCTGCTCTTTGCTAAGTCGTTCTTTATCATCTTCATTTTGCTAGTCATTTGTAGTCATTTCCGTACCTGATTAATAAACCTTACTCATTTTAAATCGTGCTCACTCATTCCTAGTAACTATCAGTCGTAATCCATTTTGCAAATTGATTTAAATTTACCTTTTTTTGGAGGGGCCATTTAGGTGAAAGCCACCTTGCGGCTTACCCTTCCTCTCTCTAACTAGTAGGGATCTCTCTTTACTTTGCAACCTCCAACCGTTTTAGGAAGCGTATACGTGTCCCACATGTGCCTAATAATACGTAAGTCGCTGGCTTTCGTATTTCAAGATGAAGCTTACATATAGGCCATGCATTAAAAAAAATGGTTAGTTTGGTTTGAGTGGTTTCAGTGATCGTATAGTGGAGCAGTAATGCACACGCAGAAAAAGAAAAGAAAAAAGAAACGCACAAAGTGCAAATGTCGAAACTGCTAAAAAACGACGAAAAAAGAGACGAAAGCTTGTCTACAGCTGCATAGGTTTCTAGGAACTGAAAAATGTTAGATGTGCAGTCTGTTTGCAAGGGTTTATAGCGTCGTTGGGATCAAATGCGCGGTGTACTGCAACACACTAAAACAAGAGACTGTACCAGTTATTCTGGTTTATTACAGGCTAGTAGATTTGCCGTGCATTGCCCGTATAAGGTTACGGGGTCACGCAGTATGACATGTCGCTTATTGAATACCGTGTATACTATGCCATGCCATTTCGTGGAGAAAGAACAAAGGTCTGTCAAGATTTGTTCTGTCCTTGGACTGTAAAGAAACTAAGCTCCATGTGCTTTGATGACGCTGAATATCATCAGCTCAGCTCTTATGGTAATCTCGTGCTCCGTCTGAGCGATTGCTAAGTTTAAATTTTCCATGACGCTGAAAGCCTGCTTCCATCGTACAGCATCTGTGAACTATGGCGGTGTGCTGCGGTGACTGAATCAGAATGGAGGGGAAATTAAAAAAAAAAAATAACTCACGTGCACTATGCGTCATCAGATAATCGTAAATGACCTTCCTTAATCCTCTACAGCAGTGTCCGTCATTACCAATGTGTTGCTTCGCGATGTTGAACCCTGCAATTTACAAAATATTGCAAACCGAAAGGGTGGTGGCAAAACCTTTTCTGGTAAAGTTAAGTAAGATTTTTCTTTTGTACACTAAGTGCATCCTTCCTTTTTCACTCTTCTCATCTTGCTTCATTGCTGGTCGTGTGATGTGGCCCGGAGTCCGTGGCGCTTAGCAACTTCCAAAGTTCAGTTCACGGCCCGATCGGAGCTGATCACCGTAACCTTCCGGTCTTCGCGGTTAGAAAGCGGCAGGTCCCGTGGACAATCGTGCACTATTTGAACTAAGGCGACACTGCCTTGACCACACAACTTACACTGGGGTGGGGAAGCCCTTGGATGCAAAACGGAATTTTTATAGTAGTTGTGGAAAGTATTCGCCTGGAGTTGCCTCTAGGTTATCGGATTGAGGTTTGGTCAGAAAATTACCTAGCGGTGGGTATGTAAACTAGATGTAAGCGAGATGAGTCTCTAAAATTCTGCATAGATAACGCCTTTCCGGGTTTCTAAATGAAGGTAAATTTCCCATGCTTTCGGGATTGAGGAAGTTGATTTTTCCGCCAGTACTTGTTTCTTAATTTGGTGAGCGTCCTCACACACGCTTCGGTGGGCCTGTACAGTACAGATCACAGTACGCGCTGGGACCAGTCCAGAGCCCTGTCCGTGATTTAAGCTGCTATGCCGGGCCTGTGCAGGGCTCGGGCCAGGTTCAGCTTAATGTTGCGGGCTCGGGTCGGGCTTGGACACGTACACAGAGGCGGGTTCGCCCCGTCTGAGCCGCCACGTGTGTGAAATATACTTGAGGCCATAAAAAAAAAAATATGCTTTAGCTTTAGGTCAAGGCAGCCATCGATGAAAGCGGTGAGTGGGGTTCTGAGTGCTATAGCCCTGAAAGTGGTTGGGCGGGTATCGAACTACTGACTTTCCCATCCGTTCTTACCTTGGAGTGGACAGCAATCAAACATTCCATTACATCAACGCCTAGTTGAACGTAAGACGAATAATTAGGACAACTAAGAGCTTCTAATACTTAGCTCTACTACTTAGTCATACACTTTAGCACTAGTAAGTAGCGTAATTAGTACTGAATTAATAAATAACGTATATTATTCATAGGGCCACAATTAACACCACCAAGTAACATTGTTACTTAGCTCCACCACATAGCCCTACTAATAAGCAATATTAATCAGCGCTACTAATTAAGACCGTAACTTAGCAACAAAACATAAAGGCCAGGGGGCCACTAATTATGGCTACAAAGAGCTCTAATACTTAGCTCTAGTTCTTATCACTACTAATAAGCCTTAGCAGCTAGCACTACTTATTAAGAACGTTAATTAGCAACAAAGCAAAATGTCCACAGGACAATACTATTGCGGAGTAATGATTGGTTGAACCAGGATAACGCGCTTCATCTCCTATTGGGGCTGTTCGAGGTACAACTGTTGCCATAATATCCGAAATCCTGATGAAGCCAGCGACCGCGATTGCTTTTCATGGTTTCTGATACCCCGTGTTCGCAAATGCAAATAAACTAATCCGAGTTAGGTCAGCTTAAACTTTGCTTTGCAGTGGCTGTTCTCGTGCAAACCAACGAAAAGTATGGCGGAAATAAAAAACAATGATTTGAGCCCTAAATCATGGGCAATTTTGTCTCCACATTCGCGCAGAAGAAAGAAGCATTATTATGCGCATATTGTGTGAAGGCGTTAAAGCCATGACATGGAAGAAAAAGAAATTACATGCGATATACCGCTGAAAATAAGAATTCATCCTTTCTTCGCAGAATTATCCAACACGGCGTCGAAAGGCTGGAATAACAAATGGTTCTACGCGGGAGGTCACGTCTAAAAAATATATATACCCAACAGACCCACCGAAGGGCAGCCGAAAAACCAAAACGAGTGCAATAGCGAGTGTTACATGAGTATTCACCCTCCCACTCGTCGGAATTCTCTGGAAAAAGTCATTACTTCGAGCGCGCATACCGATAATTGTATCGGAAATCGATGCGCTGCGTATACTGTGCTCCTCATCGGAGGCCCACAATGAGGCCAAGTTTCGAGTTATGCCAGCGACGAACTTTTCCGACTCATGGTGCCTAAAGATCCTCTTACCACCCTACTAATGGAGCAAGATCAGCTGTATATGACTGTATATTATTTTATTGTGTAATTGTCACACAATCGATAGCAAGACGCAAGAAAGTTTTGGGGCAAAATTTTAGCAGGCTTGTTATCTCAGTCAGAATGCCTCAAAAAAAAAAAAAAGACCTGTACTCCTTCGGTGATTTTTTTAATTCGCCCGACTAAGCTTTTCGTATTCGGGGCATTGACCGAAGGAAGGCGCGGCCTCCCTTAAGGCATCCTTATGAGATAAGGAACCTTCTAAGCATAGGTATAGTATATGGAAGGGAGTATATAACCATTCAGCCAGTGATTACTGCGTAAGTATGAGAGACAAGCATACTTTTCTTTCTTTGAGTGTAGTTTCTTTAAAGAAATTGACAAACCATTTTCTGATTCAATGCCGAAAAAAAAAAAATTCTTGAAAATGAGTACGCCCTTTCACAGTACAGCCCAGCCACAAGTGGAATGAAGAGCCTTATGAAGACTGCGCAATTCTTCGTATACCTGTAGGTTTCGAATCGCAACACTGGGAAGCAGCAATAACTGCTACATGATCAGCAGCATGAACCTGTGAAGTGCCGCATCGGAGAGCTGCTGAATACCCCGCGGATCCGGAGTTGATTTCATTCGAGTATATAACGCACAAGGAACCAACCCCACGATATACATGGACGTGTGTTTCCAAAAGCATCTGATCGTATTAATTTTAGATTTACATCAAACCACCATTAGGCGCGAAGCAAGAAGCGGTCAGTGAAATGCCAAACAGCTGCGCGAACTCATTGTTTCTTAATCTCCGTTCAGCCTGAATGTATGCTACACCTCCTCACATCCGTTGCTCTTTGTAGAGAGGAACCAGCACCCAAAGAGAAATTACTCCGTAGCCCTCCACTACGGCCCCCCTTTCTCTCTATCCACTTTCACTCCCACCTTCCTCCCTTCCCTTACGGCGCGGTTTAGGTGTTCACAGAGCAAGTGTGACAGATACTGCGCCTTTCCCTTCCTATGAACCAACCAACCAACCAACCAACCGAATTCGACCGCAGTTGGCGTCTAACCCAATGTGCGTGCGGCGAGCTCAATGGTGACATAAAAATTTAGGTGGACAACCCTAAGATTCGGCTTCGACTGAATATAATGAACAGAAACAGCATCTAAGCAACGACACTATGCAAAGAAACGCAGAAATTGTAACAGTACTTAGAGCGGGATTCACAATTTTTCGCATTTCTGTAATTAAACAGACTTAAGAGCACCCAAGCAATTTTTTTCTTTACAAACAGTGCTCAAAACCAGCAAAAGCAAGGAAATCTGCAGGAAAACGTTCTAGTTACGACTTCCTTTGACGGAAGTTCCTGTTTCCAAACCTATCCTCCCCCATCACCCCATAATGGGAATGAAGCCACTTTTAGACGTGATTTTTTGTTTAAAGAAGAATTCATGATTTCTGCAACGAAACTGTAGTGAAGCAAAGAAAATTCTCCCTTTTTTTGTTGCATAATAAAGATGAAGCGAAGTATAACTCTCCGTGCTAATGACTAGACTTATTTCCGCGCAGCCTGTTTATCACACAGTGAAGGTCACATGACGACCCTTACCATGATCACGAAAGGTGCGACTTTGAATCAATGCGCCAGAAAAAAAAAAAAGAAGAAACTTTCCAATTCCAAATTTCGCCCAACTGAATGCATATGTATACTTGCTGTGTAATAGACACCCAAAATTACGAAAGGTGGACCGAAGAGTTTTACTTAGAACAAGTGAACGGAGGCCTCGTCAACAGTCGGCAAGTAAACCTTCCTACTCCTTCCTCGTTCTCGTTGCTCCGCACATCTATCGCTTCTACGCCGAGATCACAGAGTGCGAGCGCATCCGGATCACAAAACACGAGCGAAGCCCGACGCATTTGCATCGCAAACGCGACGTCCGTTACGAATTCGCTGCTGTTTCCCCATTCGTTTCAGTTGTCATAGTCATGCAAGTAATTATCTGCATCTCCTGAAATACACCTGCCATTGTTGCTCGCCGTGCAACCAAGCGAGCACTCTGGCAATATCGCGCCGAAAACATGCTTCGATGCCTGTCAGCAAAGCGCGAAAAATATCCGCCCGGGGCTTCGCATCTCAAGGCTAAGAGCGCGACAGGCAACAGGCAGAGGAGCGAGACGCGCGGAGAAAGATGGGTGGGGGTGGGCGCCCGTCCATTCGACAGCTGCCGAGTCCGGCCATTGTTTCTTGCTTCGTCTTCTGAATGCTCTTCTTTTGCTCTTGCGAGGAATATTCCTTCCGGCGAGCATGTCAAGGGGTGCGCGAACGGCAAAGGGGAAAGTAAAGGGAAGACGCGATTTGCCCGTCAAAGCGGCGACGCGTGCGAACAGGCTGACGGCTACGGCCGCAAAGCCCGAGGGTTTTGAGAACAAATAAAAGGAAGGAAGCAAGCGAGAGAGAGAAAGAGAGCGAGAGATGAGGGAAGGCGAAAAAAAGCACTCGGTAGGTAAATAAAGGAGTATCACAGTTAAATAACGAAGCTTGGACGGAGAAAATTCTCTAGCGTGTGTCAAGCGGGGAAAAAAGAAAAGAAGATAAATAAAACCCGAGAGCGAAGCCAATGGAAATATGTCAAGCAAATGATCGAACAGGATTCTTCTGCAGGAGTAGAAGCAGGAAGCACAAAAGGGAATCGAATTAAGGAGAGAAAAAAAGAAAAAAAAAAGCCATGTAGCTGTTCCTGAGCTTCTCCAGAAAAACAGAACAAAGAGGAATCACACAATTGGGAGGGACGGAAAAGCATCAGGAAACCAAGAAAGATGCCTGTAGCGAATGGGTACGAAATATGCAACAACATTTCAAAACTGTTTTTTTTTTTTTTTTTTTTTTTTTTTTTTTTTTTTTTTTTTTTTTAGCGAATCTGGGTTGAAATATCCGTAATACAAGGAAGCTAAGCAAGGTGGCGCGATTCTCCCTCAACGGAGAAGCTGTTCTGCGCGCCCTAAAAAAGTTTAGTTTTGTTTCCAGGTCGAATACAAGGGTACAGGCTTCGCTAACACTCTCAGCAATGTTTGAACAGAGAGTGCATTTGCTTGCAGCAAGCAGGAACAAAACTGGAAAATTAAGGAGGCCTTGATTATAAAGGCAGATACGACGTCTTTCAACTCTACTGCGCGAATAGGGATTGATACAGCGAAGATATGGCCGATGCCAAGGAAGATGGAGTAAAATCAAAAAGAATACCAACGACGAAAAAAAGTGGAAAGGGTACGGATACAGGAACAGGCGGGACGGGACGTCCACGGCGTCAACGGCGACGCGGGAGACCATTCCCTCCTCATAATCGAGTTGCAGAGGCAAGGTCAAGTTCGTCCGACCAACCAGTCCGCTTCTTTCTCCCGCTGTTGCGTGCTTTCTGACGCGCCCCTTCTTCTTCTGCATCCTCCTCCTCACCTTTCACTCCCTTGCATGGTAAAAAATAAATAAGTGCGCGAAGCGAGAGGCCACGGCGGGCGAAGCCATTCCACCGAGTGAACCTTCTTCGGCTTACCGGAGTGAACAACCCGTCTAGAGGAGAGAGAATGAGAGAGGGAGCCCGCATAGGCTGCAGGCGCACGAGCACCCCCTCTTTCCTTTACGATCTTCCGTTGCCGAAAAGGCGGTGGCGGATCTCAGACCTACCGGTTTGCTGGCGTTCCTCAAACACCGCGCCAGTCGGCCCGCCACAGCAGGGAGTCGTCGTATTCGACTGCAACCAGCTCAATGTCTGGACGGAAGCCGTTCTTTCTTGCTCTTCCTCAGGCAGCCTCTTGGAACGGCGTAATTTATCGACTGACATTCGTTTGCGGACAAACACTCCTCCGTTTCTTTTTTCTTTTTACTCCTCCCTTGAAAGGAATTTATAGGGTGATGTTGTCGCATTATGATAAAATAAGTCGTTTTCCCTCGAACATTGTGGCAGCCATTCAAAAGACCACGTTACAAATGCTCTTAACAACTTCAAATTTCAGGCCAAGGTCATTCCACAGCAAGACTTCATCCAAAGTATTAATTTACAAATGACACCGCTCACAGCATGACAGACACTCATGGATTCTCATCGTTAAATTGAAGGCGTTCTTTTACGGCCCTCACTTTTACTTCTGCTATCAGATCCTATGGTGGGCTGATGCTTCGTGCAGAAGAGGTAGAACATCGAAAGGTAAACGGACTCCATCCCACTGAAAATATAGCCAGAAGTCCACATTAATCCTTCTGGACGAAGTCACTCTGCTCAGCATGAGAAGAACGTCATGACCTGCTGCATGAACCATGACACGCTCCCCTGCACGCCGCCGAAAAAAAAAAAAAAAGCAAACACATGTGCGTGGCTAGTGCTCCTCCTTACCTGCGGATCGTGTTCAAGGCACACAGTTTTCTTTTGCACTCTTCTCAAGACACTGCTTCTCAGAGAGGTCCTCATCTGAAGTCCTGCACTCGTCCTTTGACTTTCAGCCGTGAGACAGACGACGATGACCCGTCCACACCGACACTGGCACCATAACCTACGTCATACGCTGGCGTTCAGTCGTTTTAACCACAAAGCACCCACAAAAAACACGCAACAATCCGAGGTATCCCGGTGCCACTGAACAGCAGAAAGAGTTGGCACAAGGAGCGGGGTACGGACCGGAACAGCGACGACGATCACAAGCGGGCTTGAGTAGAAGACAACAGACTGGGAGAGGAGGAATTTCTACTGGATCGATCCTTCCTTCACTGACACCAACCTCCCTGGACGACGAGTGCAGTTGGCGATCCTGAAGAAATATACTGCAGAAAAAGCGAAAACCGCCACTAGAGTTTCAAACCGAACGCAACGACGAAGTCGACGGGCAGCGAGACGGCGCGGCCGGCCGAAAATTTCGGCAGGAGCCAAGTGGTTCCGTCGGCCGGAGATACTCTTCGCACGCGCGCATTGACGATGCAACTCGCTCTTTCCTCCTCTCTTCTTACTTCTCTCTCCTCGCTTTCTTTCATCGCATCGCCCTCTTCCCTAGATGAGCCCGAGTTCTCAGAGAAGAAAGGCAAGCAGATTTTCGACCCGAGAGGTGGTGCCATCTCTCGACGGGGACTGCAAGCGCGTACCTGGTTCCTTTCAAACTTTCGCACACTTTCGCTAGCGAGAGGTGGTGTCATCTCTCGACAGCGACTGCAAGCGCTTACTGGGTTCCTTCTTTCAAACATTCGCCAGCGCTGAATCCGCGCGCTGAACATCACGCTCAAAGCCGACTAGACTACCGACGGATGCTACGCAGGACTAAATTGATGGCTCTACTCGAGTTCGATCCCCGTGACTACCGTGGGTCGTTTTTTGAGCACATTAAGCTTAGTGAGAGAAGTTGGACCAGTATAGCGGAAGGATTGGATTGGAGGAAGCAAATGACAGACAGACTTACCGACTTAGAGAGCGGACTGGCAGAGAGAAACTTAGTAACTTATGACTTACTAGCTGACTCTATGACTGACCCCTATGTCGACGTTCTTCAATTACTTACGCTGTTCCGTTTAAACTCGAATAGTTCTTGAAACTTCACTGTTAAAAAATTAGCAGGAGGCTTGCTATGATATCTGACCAGATTGTTTTATACTAACAGCACCTTGGGTCATAATTTAAATATGTGAACAACTTACGCGCTTCCAATGCGTCAGAAAGGTCTGCTTTAGTGTTTTCTGTGTGCATCGAGCCGTTGAAATTTCCATGGCAAGAAAATGAGCTCCGTTTTTGAAACTAAACATGAGGCAAATGTGAAGTGCATGAGGCTAACTTTATGTACATATTGACAGAAAAAAATCCACGCCTCCAATAAGTAGCAAAACTTTGCTGCTAACAATAACACGCGCAGATAATTAAATATTAAGACTGCCATAACAAACCAAATGGGCTGCGTTTTTTAACCAAACACGAAACCTTCAAGCCTGCCCATGGGGTATCTGCAGGTATGTTGATCCTTATGTTAGAGTTTATCAATATGTGCTAAACATTCAGTTCAAAAAATATTTCCCGGAATTTGTTCAAATTTTTTAAATATGCGGCAGTATTGAGTATTAACCAAATCAGTCTACGGATGGTAAGGACGCTGTACAACTAAGGAATTAAAGGAGAATACAGTTCATTTGGCTATGGAGGTCACCGTAGACCAAAACTATAAGACCTCTGTTCGGAAATGCGGGAAGCACGGAGGAAGTCCAAGAATGAGGCCAGAAGCAGAGAAAGTTTAACCACAGTTGAATGATTTTATAGGGCGTTACTAAGGAATTAAAGGAGAATACAGTTCATTTGGCTATGGAGGTCCCTATAGACCAAAACTTTAAGACCTCTATTCGAAAATGCGGGAAGCACGGAAAAAGTCCAAGAATAAGGCCAGAAGCAGAGAAAGTTTAATCACAGTTGAATGATTTTTTAAGCAGTTACCAAATGCTGATCAGTGAGTGCATAGTTTCACTTAACTAGAATCAAAATAAGGAATGAGTCAACGCAATGAAAAAAACAAAATTGTGGTGGCTTAGCTTGTATAAGCCTGTATATCGAAGCGAAAAGCTTCGCTATGCCATGGCTTAGCTTGTGGCTCCTTGGAGTTGTTGTGGCTTACCTCGTTGCTCACGGTTGTACCTTATAAATATTCCATATCTTATCATCACGGTGAAACATTGATTACAGCCTTTCATACCGTTCTTCTTTTCTGCGCGACGAAATCTTCGCTAGTTTTCTTGCTTGACGCAGTCAAACGACGTTCAGCATCTCTCTGTCGCCGTATAGCAAGGCGAGTCTCCCGTTCTTCTGGTGTTTCAGCAGCTTGTTGAGCCCTACGTCTCGGTTTTATCGCTGCCACTCAGCCAACCACCTGCGCCTCTCCTATGACGTCATGTGGCTTACGCATGCGCAGCTGTGGCTTTTTTTCTAACGACGGAGCACACGCGAGGCTCGGAGTTGACTAGCCTAGTGAAGCTTTTCGCTTCAATAATGTCTGATGCCATAGGGCCGGCTATTATATACTGCGTGGTACCATGACAGATGTGGTACACATGAGAATAAAATTTGTATTTAGGCGTTGTGGCTGTCCTTAATTTCTATTAGTTGACAGTGTTCGAAGTGCTCCTCAGATAGTTCGGGACTTACTTACATTAAGGAACTCATATAATCAATTTATATTTATCGCGAAATGGGATAATATACGCGGGCACGGACATTCAAAAGCGCTGCGTAGCCATAGCCAAGCCACTGTTATAGATTTTTCGGCGGCGTCTCCCTTGAATAGCTCACTAATATTGAAGACAGACAGACCGAAAGAAAGAAAGAAAGAAAGAAAGAAAGAAAGAAAGAAAGAAAGAAAGAAAGAAAGAAAGAAAGAAAGAAAGAAAGAAAGAAAGAAAGAAAGAAAGAAAGAAAGAAAGAAAGAAAGAAAGAAAGAAAGAAAGAAAGAAAGAACAGCAACAATAATGTTTCCCCTAATTCCCTAGTTCGGAGCTCTTTGTGCACTCTCAAACTTTGAACTTGTGCTGAGGTCATTTTGCGTATCGACCCAGTTCCTGAGGTGATTTACCTTCCTAAACGCAATAAGAAAATGTCTACTGACAACGTTTAGGTTGTGTATGTTTAGAGCGTTCTGGGGGGGGGGGGGGGGGGGGGGGGGGGTTCCTAGGAGACTCAGTCTATGAGGGACGCTGTAGTGGAGGGCCCTAAAAATATCGACGATCTGTGAAGTTTTAAATGTACACTCACATCGCACAGTGCAAGATAAGACTCGCTATTCGCCCACATCGAAAAGCGGCCTCCGGGTACGGAAAAGGGTAATGAGAATGACGGTAAGTACCTCCGGATGATTGTATTCGCTTCCAGTTTAAGTACTTGTTGATAACTACAAGCGTTCTTTACAGCTGCAAAGCAAATAAATAAAACAAAGTACGGTGCACGCATAATAATAGTTTGCCAGAGAAAGAGAGATAAACTCTGCCTTTTATCTTTAAAGGATAGGTACGTGAATGTGCGAAACGTGTTAACCGATGGATCTATTCTGCACAGAAAATGGAGTTTACCGCGTACTCCGCTGTGCAAGCTCTCAACTCCCACATGCACAGATAACAGTTGAAATTGCCCTCCGTTTTTTGTACTCGTCTTTACCCTATACCGGACGTTATAGTTCTTGCTTCACTGACAACAGTGAACAAAAATTCAGAAAAGCGTGCGTGCACATGCAAAATATTACGAAGCATGCTTTTGGGGTTTGAATAAGAGCTCATTCAAAGCTAGAAATGGACTGCTTTTTGGTAAATATAAGAAATATCATAAAATAAAATCGGAGCTGTGCTCCATCAGGTATGATTTACCGCCGCCAAATGTCAAACGACAACGACGAACCCGACAGGCATCTAGACGACGCGACCGCTGGGAAATTTCGGCAATAGCCAAGCAGTTCTGCCGCTCCGAGATGATCTCCGCGTGCGATGCAACCCACTGTTTCTTTCCCTCTCTCTACTTCTGATCTCCTCGCTCTCTTTTCATCGCATCGCCCTCATCACTAGATGAGTTCGATTTCCGAGAGGAGAAAAGGCGAGCAGATTTTCAGACCGATGGATGGTGACATCTCTTGACTACGACTGCAAGCACATGCTGGCTTCCTTGCTTAGAACTCCCGCCAGCGCTGAATCCGCGCGCTACAGATCCTCATTGCGCTCTAAGCCGACTAGACCTGCTGAGCCACATTGCTGGACTAAGCTGTAGGATTTACTCGAGGTCTATCACTATGGCCAGCATGGGTTGTAAGACAAAAATCTTAGTGACTAGCTGGACTATTGGACTGGTATGCACTGCGCGTTACACAGACAAGTGTAAAAATTACGAGTGACTTAGCGTCTAAAGTAGAGAATTGCGAAAGCATGATTGCCGTATTCTGCTACGGAACTGACAGTATTTAGCAATTATTTCGTAAATAGGTAATTAATTAGTCAGTAAAGAGGTAGACAATCACTAACCTAATAATTTGTCATTAATTATTAAATAATTATTAATTGGTCGTTGATTTACATATGGCCATATAAGGCACGCATTCGCGCATACTATGATGGTGCTCTGTGAGTGGTCGAGATCTCTAGGACGTCATCCCGCCTCGACCAATCAGAGTCGCCGCAAAAGCGGGGCACATTTTGTCTACGATAGCATTAGCCAATAAAGGCCTTCGCCTTAATGCACACATTGTTTAGGACTTCTCTTTGTCGTTAGCTTCTTTTAGGCCGCAGTGCTCTAAATGCTCCTTGTGATAAAACGCGTTGCTGCAGACTTCCAAAAGTTTTGACTTAGCTATAGACAGTCAAGCTACTTTTTCGGCCTTCTGGCGGCGTCCGCGTTCCTTTTCAATAGCGTGCTGATACACAAAAGCGATCTTACAAATGATAAAGAAGGAAAGAAAGAGCATAGCACCATTTTAATCAATGCCCTAATTCCGGAGCTCTTTGCGCGATCTCATGACTTTGGTGTTTCGTTTAGGCATTGTGTGTCTAAGTCATTTTGCTGTGGCCAACGATTGACCTAAACGTATGGGGAAAATCAGCATGATCAGGTCAGCAGGTTCAACGTCCCAAGGCGATTTAGGATATGACAGAAGCAATAGTGGAGGGTTCTGGAAATTTGGGCGACATGGGTTTATTTAACATGTACTGACATTGCACACTGCAGCCGCCCAAATCTTTAACTAGCGTGCGTGACGGCCGCCTTCTGTGCCCCGGAGCCTTGGTGAGGATCAAAAAAGCGATAGGTGAAGATTAGGCATTGGATCGGAGAGCCTCTGCTTAGACTTGACTCTTTCGCAGGTTATCCCCTTTGTAAAGTGCAGGAGAAAAGGCGTAGTTAAAGATCTGGGTGGCTGTACAGGGGCGCCTTACGTTCTGCATCCATCGAAAACCGGCCGCCGGGTACGGTTAAAAATAACGAGATTAAAGGCCAATGGCTTCAGATGATTTCATGTAGTACAATTGTTTAGTGCTCACTGAGAATCACGACCCTCTTCACCGGTGCAAAAAAAAAAAAAAGAAAGGGAGGGGGGGGGGGGCGTATGTATAAAAAAAAAACATATTCTTAGGGAAGAGGAAGAAAAAAACTATCTACAAATGAGCGTACGGGCATCTGAGGAACGTGCTAACGGATGGAGCTACCCTGTACTGGAAATGTAGGTTTTCGTGTACTGCACTATTTATACTGGCTCCCACATGCTAGTAGATAGCAGTGGCAAACACTCTTCTCGTGTACTTGTACTTATCCTGTGTCTGGCGTCATTTCGTGCTTTATTGAGACGAGATAAGAGGAATTTGGAAAACCGTTTTTTCACGTGAGGCCGAGGTATCACGCAATCAGATTATGGTGCTTGAAGAGCAAAATCAAAGCTCGCAACGGGCTGCTTTCAGGAACGAGAGAAATGCCAGGAAGTAAAATCCGAGTTATTCTTTTGCGAGTACGATTTACTTAATAAAAACTCCGTCGATAACAATCGCGAAAGTTTGTTGTGCTCGTTTAAAAAAAAAAGAAGTGCTGCTATTTAAAATATATAAATGCACGTGTTGCGATGCGTTTGGGAAGCTGCCTCATTCTGCAGGCTTACCTTGGACTCCTAGATGTTACATCAATATTAAGAATGTATTCACTCCGAGAAACATGACCTTCTGTCAAACGTCAGTATACCCTGTGTTTAACGGACACCGTTGTGGACTATTGGCAAATTGGGGATTCCTTGGGAAACGAGATTACTGTAATTCAAGGACGGAATTAAAACTTTCCGGTGCGTCTTTGTTCCTAGGGGTAGAAAAAAAAAAGGTGATGTGTTTGCTGTCTAGTTCTTGAGACAGAGCACAGAGGCTGCCCCCAATTTAGCCACGAACAATGTAAGTTGCTTCCCAGAAGAAAATATGATATCGAGGAGATACAGGAGGAAGCCTCCTTGAAGGAGAAACTCGTCCCGACAGTGAACTCGACGAGACGGCGAGAGACGGATATCGCGCCGCGCGGTTACAACAGACGCGGCGTGGCTCAAAGAATGAGTGCGATTGCGAACCGAGGAACTTTTTCTCGGTTCAAGAAACTACACATAGCGGCCAGATGTCGTCGTCTGTCTTGAGGGATGTGGACCGGAAGTAGAACACAAGTTCTGAGATCTCTCTGAAGACCGCTTTCTTCTTGAAATGTGCACATTGTGTGGCGTGGCATTGAGATGAGGGGCGAGACACGCTTTGTGTCTCACCTGTCTGAGCTGTTTGGAGTGTTAAGATTCTCGTGGGTAATCACCATCGCAGTTAAAACAAACCATGCTTCAGTGGTAAATTTGGGAAAGAAACATAAACTAATTCCCGGAGAGATGAGCTGTGACTGCATCTCAGTAAATACATAATGGCCTTGGAGCTGCGGACTAAATACAGCTGGATGCGTCGTTGAAGAAAGCCAGTCTAAAAGATCGTTAACACAGTTAAGTAATAAAACACGAAAGACAAAAAGTTAACGGGCCCACTTCAGCTCCACTTTGAACGTATGACAAGATAGCGCTAAAGGCTTCCGTGAGCTGCTCCCCTTGGGGTTTCTCTTCAGCGTACATGCGGTCTCTTCTCGCCTGATTACCAATCTCCTAATTTCAGCCTCTAATGCCTCACACATTCTTATTAGCACACAATCCAGAGCTAATATGTTATCCAGTTACCGGTCGTAGACGACCACCTGACGTTGATATAAAGCCCCGCTTTAATCAACCCGTGCTGCATGACCTATAGGATTAGCGTGCCTTACTCTACATTAAGGAGCACTGGAAGGTTCATTCCTATTCTATCTTGGAAGCTCTTCCGAATTCTGGAATATCCTGAATGTTAGTTAAGCCACACAGCCCAGAGAAGAATTTCTGCTGAGAATGCAATCTGCCAATACCACCTGCCAATACCACCTGTGATTTTTCACTCGGAACACCGACAACGCAGAATTTTCCGAATAATATGGCATTTGACATTGTCGCATTAAAAATGGGCGCATTTTGGCCACGGACACATAACGGGCTATGCCAATATGAAATAAATTGGGGACTGCCTACTCGAATAAAAATTAAGAAAGAAAGATTTCCACATATTGAGCGAAACTGCAGCCCAGGGGCAGGGCCCAGCGGGATAATTATCGAAATTATATAAAACTCTATAAAATGTATAGAATAGGTTTGAAAGCGTGTGTTATGGGAGTAAAAAAAAATTCGACAGTTGAAGGGGTTGTTTTGAGGCTTGACTCCCCAAAAGCTGAAGCTTAATTCTATCCCTGTTCTGGTTTCTCGCTCCCGAAGAGGCAAAAATAAATACTATCTTCCCGAATTTCCTTAAAAAATGTTTGCTTTGTTACTGAAAAACGTTAGCCATTATATGTTGAAGTTTTAAAAGCTTTGCATAAACAAAACAATACCAGAACACCTACAACTGGCTTCGCGTGATGAGAATAACTGCGGTGAGGGATCTATTTTTCGGACTCCCCCACGTGTGAGGCGATCGGTTGCTATACAGCATGTTCGACGCAACGAGTGGATGAGCTCACAGGGACACTCAAGACAAACTAAAGCTGGCCTGTACGAATACATTGTTGCATTTGTTTATTTCAGAGACCACTCTACTCGAAAACAGAGAATTTAGAAAGGAGAAAAGATGGCACAACGAAATGCAGCTACCTTCATCCCTTTCCTTACGGCGCGGTTCAGGTATCCACATGTCAAGTGCGACAGATACTGCGCCTTTCCCGTCCTGTGAACCAATTATTATTATTATTATTATTATTATTATTATTATTATTATTATTATTATTATTATTATTATTATTATTATTATTATTATTATTATTATTATTATTATTGTCAGGCATGCGCACAGAAGAGGAGAAGGAAGTGCGAAAAGAGGCTCTCCGGAATACAGGAAGAAGAAGAGGAAGCTCCTGAGTCCTTTCACCGACTTGGGCTCTTTGACGCAGCTGACAGCTTCAATCTTCTGTGGGTCAGGCCTAACACCGTCTTTGTCAACCAAATGCCCAAGCACAACGATCTGGTGTTCACCGAAGCGGCACTTCTTAGAGTTCAGCACGAGACCCGCTTTCTCCATGCAGTTAAGGACCACAGCTAAACGGCTGTTATGCTCGGCGAAGGTCCTCCCAAAAATTACTACGTCATCTAGGTAACACATGCAAATTTGCCACTTCAGACCACGCAAAAGAGTGTCCATAAATCTTTCAAAGGTAGCCGGAGCGTTGCATAGGCCGAAAGGCATCACGTTAAATTCATATAACCCATCGGGAGTCACGAATGTCGTCTTCTCCTTGTCTTTCGGATGCATCGGTATCTGCCAGTATCCGGACCGTAAATCAACAGATGAAAAGTAGGAAGCTGAATGGAGGCAGTCAATGGCATCATCAACACGCGGTAGCGGGTAAACATCCTTCTTGGTGACAGTATTGAGGCGGCGATAGTCGACACAAAATCGCCAGGTGCCATCCTTTTTCACGAGAATCACAGGGCGGCCCATGGGCTAGATGATTCCTGAATGATTCCTCTTTGCATCATATCACGGACCTGTTCGTCAATTATCTTACGTTCTGAAGGTGAAACACGGTATGGTGTCTGTCTAATCGGGTGTGCAGATCTAGTGTCGATCATGTGATGGGTGCGGGAAGGCGGAATCGGTGGTGGCTGATCTCGAGCAAAGTCGAATATGTCCGCATGTTTCATAAGAACCTCCATCAATATTCGCCGGTCGTTGGTGGGTAGCGATTCATTTATCATAGACTGAAACTGGGAATCAGCATGATCGGGACGTCTAGTTGAACGAGCAACTCCGTCACTGAACGCGGCGATGTGCATAGAAAGGCGTTCTTCAAAGTCGGCGAGTTTCAAACCACGCGGCAATACGGCAGGTTCATTGGTATGGTTGACAGTCCAAAGCGTGGCACGGCCCTCGTTCACTCGAACAACGCTGCGGGGCACCAACACACTCTTTTTGGCACCGGAAAGGGAACTTTCCTGGGACTTTGCTCTTACTTTCGACGCTTCATCCCTAAGTTAGCTGACGTAGCCTACCCCCTCACATGCCTCTTGCAGAAAGATATTCCTTTCAAATGGACTCCTGAATGTGATTCTGCGTTTCGCCAGCTCAAGTTTCTTCTTACCTCGCGGCCCATACTGCGTCATTTCAGCCCGACAGCTCCCACTGAACTCCACATTGACGCAAGTGGCATCGGCGTGGGGGCTGTGCTCATACAACGGCATGACGGAAACCAACACGTTGTCGCTTACGCAAGTCCTTAGCAAGTCTGAACGCAACTATACCGTGACGGAGCAAGAGTGCCTTGCCGTCGTCTTTGGTGTACAGCGGTTTCGCTCGTACCTTTATGGACGTTCCTTTACAGTCATCATCGATCATCATTCTCTTTGCTGGCTGGTGAATCTACGCGACCCTTGCGGTCAGTTGGCCCGCTGGGCATTACGCCTTCAGGAGTTCAACTTTACAGGTCGTACAAAAGTGGCCGCCAACACGCTGACGCTGACTGCCTCTCGTGGCTGCCTCTCGCAACTACCCTCTGCGATGACAACTTTGACGACTATCTTGCCGCCGTTTCCGTACAATTTCCGGATCTTGCCACTTTCCAGCGAGAACAACGAAAAGATCAAGACTTGGTAGCACGTTTTGAAAAAGCTCGTGATCCGGCATCTGCGAACCCTTTCTGCATTCGCGATGGTTTGCTGTATCGAAAAAATTACTCGTCTGGCGGTGCACGCTTTCTGCTAGTCGTTCCGGCTAGCCTCTATTCCTCTGTTCTACACTCTATGCACGATGACGTTACAGCTGGACACTTGGGGTTTGCCAGGACTCTTACGCGCATTAAGGAACGTTTCTACTGGCCAAATATGCGTCGAACGACTCAGCGTTACGTGAACTCCTGCGTGCAGTGCCAGCGGTTCAAGCTCCCCACGACTTCTCCGCCGGGCCACTTACATCCGGTGACACCACCGACCACACCATATGAGCAAGTGGGCGTTGACCTCATAGGCCCGTTTCCCCGCTCGTTCAAAGGCAATCGCTGGGTCATCGTGCGCGTTGATCATTTCACGCGTTACTGTGAAACTGCCGCTATCCCTTCCGCAACCGCCGCTGACGTCTCGTTCTTTCTTCTTCACGCTGTCGTCCTCCGTCACGGGCCTCCTCGTGTAATTATCAGTGACCGAAACCGCCAGTTTACGGCAGATGTTGTGGAACAGCTTCTGCGCTATTGTACTTGCCAGTTGCGTCACTCTACGCCGTACCATCCCCAGACAAATGGCCTCGTCGAACGTACAAACCGGACACTGACAAACATGCTTGCGACGTATGTTGACTCACGGCACAAGAACTGGGATGACGTGCTTCCTTTCATTACTTACGCCTATAACACATCGAAGCATGAGACAACTTCTTATAGTCCATTTTTCTTCCTCTACGCCCGTCCGCCTCGACGTTCTCTTGACACCATTTTGCCAATCTCTCTCGACACCGAGCCGTCTGTTTCGAGCACCCTCTGCCGCGCTGAAGAGGCTCGTCGGGTCGCCCGATTACGCACTCTGGCCTGGCAGGACCGCTCTAAGCAGCGCTACGATCGTGGGCATCAGGATGTCTCCTACCTTCCCGGCGACTTAGTGTGGCTCTGGACACCTCTCCGCAAGCGTGGTTTGTCCCAGAAGCTGTTGTCGCACTACACAGGCCCATTTATTGGGCTCAAACGCATCAATGAGTTGAATTACGTCGTGTCTCGCCAAGGTTCCCACGGTCGCCCCTCTCGGAAAACACAGGTAGTTCATGTCGCAAGAATGAAGCGCTGCCACTCTCGCTCGGGACTCTGACAGCCCAGGGGCTTCGTCTGCGAAGGGGGAAATGTCAGGCATGCGCACAGAAGAGGAGAAGGAAGTGCAAAAAGAGGCTCTCCGGAATAGAGGAAGAAGAAGAGGAAGCTCACCATCTGTTAGCACATCAGGCTAAGGTGCAGAATCACTCTGTAAATAAACCCTAACATTATTATTATTATTATTATTATTATTATTATTATTATTTTTTTTTTTTTTTTCTTTTTTTTTTCCCAAGATGGCGCCCAGTAAGGACGCATGTGCGCTGTGCTCCCGCCCGTTTTTTGGCAAGCAGCAGTTTTTACGATGTGCCGACTGTGCGAAACGTGTTCACACGAAGTGCGTCACCTGGGCGGATGACGAGCTGCAACTTCTGAAGTCCGGCTCTCGGCCATTCTTGTGTAATTTGTGTGCGTCGTCGTCTGACGGTGTTAGGCTTAGCGACGGTGGTGCTAGAGTCCCTGGTGCCCCGCTCCTGCCCAGCCACCCGACCGGTTTTCCCCCTTCAGCCGCGACCGGCGAACATGGCGGTGAGTTTGCCTCGCTACGGGCTCTCCTCCTCGACGCGCTTGAGGGAATCTCTTTTCTGAGCGATGAGGTTGCCCAGCTACGGGAAGAGAACGAGCGCCTTCGTGTAGAGAACTCGCGGGCTTTCGTACAACAAGCCGAGGTTATCGCCTCTCTACGTGCCGATGTTCACGGCCTACGCCAGGAGCTTGTGCGGTGCGCTGCTTCGCAGTGTGAGCGTCCTCTCGTCGAGCGTCCTCTCGTTGTCTCCGTGGGCAATCCTACCCGTGAGGAGCTGCCATCTGTGGACTACTCCGCCGCTCTTCATCGAGGGATGACTACTGGAGATATTACCTGTTCATCTTCTGCCTCTGCTCCTCGCCGTGCGGTTGACTTACCCAGTGCGATGAAGAAGCACCGAAGTCGAGCCATTACTGGCGCATCCAGCTCATCTGTCCTGAACGTTGCCATTTACCAAAAGAAGCGTCCGAAGACTATTTTCGTCTCTAAACTCAGTCCCGATACTACATCGGTAGACCTTACCAACCATCTAAAATCAGTGAATATTACTCCCATTTCCTGCCGGCAGCTGAAAACAAGGTACGACTCCTACTCGTCCTTCCATATTGAAATTGATGAAGAATCCTACAGTAAGCTTGTTGAGCCTTCGATGTGGCCGATGGGCTGCATATACAAGGACTTTCGTGGGAAGCTTTACGACGATATGCTTCATCCCTCTGAACTGACGCAAAATTGCAGTGGCCCCTAATTTGGATATCTATTATCAAAACGCCCGAGGTCTTCGGACTAAGGGATCAGAATTTTTTTCTAGCGTCTTGTCCTCTTGTTATACCGCTGTTCTGGTTACCGAAACCTGGCTGTCAAGTGATATTCCTTCCAATGATTTCTTTCCAAATAATTACTCTGTTTTTCGTAGCGACCGCCCTGAAACAGGTCCCAAATCAAGAGGAGGTGGAGTGCTCATTGCTATTGACAGTTTTGTGAAGTGTGTTCGACGTTCCGATCTGGAAACTGTTGAAGAATGTGTGTGGCTCGAGCTCACTTTAAATCGATATGAAAAACTTTTACTTGCAGCTTTCTACATTCCTCCGAATCTACCTCCTTCAGCCTATGATGATGTTCTGCTCTCAATCGAACATGTTATAACCCGTCATAGCAAACACAAACTTCTTATTTTAGGTGATTTTAATACTCCTGGTATCAACTGGAACTCACTTATTTCTTCTCACAACAATCATTACATATTAAGTAAGTGTAACGCTCTACTTGATTTTATAGCCTTTAACTCTTTGCAGCAACACAATTTCATTGCAAACTGTTGCGGTAATATTCTTGACATCTGTCTATCGAATTTTGAAAGTGTTCGAGTCTCGAGTTCAGACATACCGCTGACTCGCTGTGACAAATTTCACCCTCCGCTTCTAGTTACTACTGCTCTCTCTGCCTCACCTTCTACTAATTCAGATCGGGTGGGGAATTCGCCCTGTTTCGCGTATGCACGTGGTGATTATGTCGGTCTTTTCAATTTCTTCTCTTCCGTCGACTGGTCCCTTTTAAATGACATTAATGATTCAGATAGACAAGTCAGTCGCTTTACAGAAATAGTTCTTGATGGTATGCGTCGGTACATACCTTTGTATACTCCTACGCATAGGAAGTTCCCTTCCTGGTTTTCAAGGGAACTAATAACGGCGTTAAAGCTCAAGGAACGGGCCCATCGTAAAGCGAAACGCCCTGGGTTTCACAATTGGGCAGATGAGTTTCGCCGTGTGCGTTCTCTTTGCAAACGCTTATACAAGCGGGACTACGACTCCTATCTTGAGTCTTTAGAGAGGAATGCCTCAAATCGTCCTAGTCAGTTCTGGCGTTACGTTCGCAAGCGTTCCATTAAATCAGATTTAAGTATCAGCTTAGTTGACTCTCAGGGTTCGGAAATTAGGGATGTTGCCGACAGTTTTGCACAACATTTTTCCTCCGTTTACAAACATCCACATTGTGATTCCGTTTGCCTCCCATCTGGTGCACTATCTAATTCCATTCTCTTTGACGAGGAGTTGATAACTGAGAGTCTTAAGCGTCTGAGACCATCTTTGTCTCCTGCACCTGATGGCATTCCAGCTGCCATAATAAAAGCCTTCAGTTATATCTTCGTACCAGTACTGACTGCCATATTTAATAACTGTTTAAAAAATGCTGCCTTTCCTCGCGTGTGGAAAATGGCACGCGTGTTTCCTGTCTTCAAGTCTGGAAACAAATCTGATGTTTCCAATTATCGTCCGATTTCTCTTCTATGTGCAACCTCTAAGCTGTTCGAATTAGCTTTGCACAGCGTACTTTCCTTCCATCTCAAACATATCATAGTACCGAATCAACATGGCTTCATGTCGGGCCGCTCTACTTCTACCAACCTTGTCACGTTTATGACGTATGCCTCTGCAGCTGTCCTTCAGAGGGGTCAGGTTGATACTGTGTACTGTGATATGAGCAAAGCTTTCGACGTTGTTACTCACTCACTACTTCTTGAAAAACTTCTACTCTCTGGCGTTGAAGTCTCACTCGTAGCCCTCCTACGCAACTATCTCCTTGATCGCTTCTGCTTTGTCAGTGTCAATGGACAGACTTCTTTCGTTTACCCTGCAACGAGTGGAGTTCCTCAAGGTTCAGTACTAGGCCCGCTTCTCTTCTCCGTTTTTATTAATGATGTTTCCGCGGCGATAAAGAATTCCTCGTTTCTTCTTTATGCTGATGATATAAAAATATTCAAGGTAATACATTCTTTTCAAGATTGCGTGTTGTTGCAATCGGACATATCTGCTTTTTCTGATTGGTGTGCGATGAATCGACTTACCCTCAATTCTTCCAAAACTAGGGTTGTGTCCTTTACTCGTAAAACACATAGCTTTCTCTACCATTATTCTGTGAATTCCGTGCTGTTGGATAGGGTTGATGAAATTAATGACCTTGGTGTACTTTTTGACCGCACCCTCAGCTTCTCCTCTCACATTAACCGCATTGCTCAGCGGGCTATGCGCACACTCGGATTCGTTTGCAGACTTTCGAGAGAGTTCCATACTCCACTTCCGTTCCTAAAACTGTACCTGTCCATATGCCTGCCGGTCTTGGAGTATGCGTCGGTTGTTTGGAATGGCACTTGCAAATCGAACTTGGACAAGGTTGACAGAGTACAAAAAAAATTTTTACGGATATTTCATTATCGCTTTCCTTGCGCAACTTCCCCCTCTCGCTCCACCAGGAGCGCCCAACTGAATCTTCCTACCCTTCACTGCCGTCGTATCAGACTTGATATCATATTTCTGTACAAACTCCTTCATGGCCACATTATGTGCCCTCAGCTCTTAGAGTACATCCTACTGCGCGTTCCGCGAAAGTGCATGAGGGAATTCAGACCATTTCAGGTTTCTCCTCTTCATTCCCACTCCCCTCTGGACAGGATGCAGTGGTTATTTAACTCTTTTTGTCCTCACCTTGACATCTTCCAAAACTCGCTCTGTTCATTTACATTGGATGTTCGTAGCGTTGTATTCTAAATAGTACTTTATCACTTAAAACTCCCACTTTCTAGCCTTAAATTGTATTTACTTCACTTCTTGCTTTTTCTCCTGTTCAATGCTGTCTGTATCGTGAACTACTTTTTATCCGTTTCTTACTTATTTTTCAACTTTAAACTTTATATTCGAATCTTACTGCCCCTTGTTCAATTTTACTTCTTTGTTGTATTATTCTGTATTTCTAGCCTGTGTTTTAAGTACCATGCACTTGTTGTGCCTGGAAGGGTTGTTTATTTTATGTATATTTCTGTATTACTATAATCAATGTCAGTTATTTGTTGTTGTTTTTTTTTTTGTCTTCTATCTACCGTTCGTTTTTTTTTTCTTTATTTCCTGGTGTGCTAAAAAATTCTCTCACTGTGTATATAAGTGATGCTACTCATTGCTTGCTTACTTTCCGTGATACTTTTCGTCTGTTTCATTTCATGTATTATTTATTTCTTTTTTTGTGTTCTCTTTGTGTGTGTAAACATGTTTGTGCTTTTTCATTTTTGTTTCTTTTTTTTTATTTGTGCTGCAGCACAAAGACCACATGGTTGTTCCTGCGCACATTAAATAAAGATTGATTGATTATTATTATTATTATTATTATTATTATTATTATTATTATTATTATTATTATTATTATTATTATTATTATTATTATTATTATTATTATTATTATTATTATTATTATTATTATTATTATTATTATTATTCATCAGTGGCCCATTCCGCAAGATTTCTCGCTATGCCAGCGGTTGCTTCGTTCCTTGTTGGTAACCATCTGCGGCCACGCAAAACGTTTCATTCCCTCGCGAAAACTTAGTGCAATATAAAAATGTTCACGAGTAAGGCACACTGAAGCAACGCGTTCACTTTTGGACGCTTTTAGAGTGTGCGAAATCGTTGCCCAAGAGGATAAAGACGCGGCTTATACGTTTTGCACTTACCTTCCTTTGTGAAGCGCCCCACGTGCGCCTCATTAACATACCTATCTTAGACGTGCCTAAAGAAAAAAGTACGACGAAAGAGGACGAAGGCATTTGGGTTCCGCGTTGAAGCGCTCCAAAGAGCACAGGCTGTCCCTCGAGAGAAGGAAGACGGCTGCGACTGGGGGATCTAGTCAAGACGAGAGTCGCATCAACTCGCCGCCTGACAGGCGTAGTGCGCCACATCCCGAGGAGATTAAGCTGTACACTATTACTTCCAGTATTTTTTTTTAGAGGCGCATGACATCCTCAAGGTGTTGCTGCGCGGGAGAACGTAATGAGAAATTCGGAAGGCAACTCGATGCGTTTCTGCAGAAAACAAACAAAAGAAAAGAGACCCCTTCAGGGGTCTCAGGTGGCAGGAAAAGGTTCGCGCCCCGGAAAAGCAAGATTTGAAAATTCGTAATGGGGCGATTGCAGAAGTGCAGGAAGCATGAGCTATATATTTAGAGAGCTGTATACTCTGTGCATTTCAATAGCTCGAATCTGGACCTCTTGCCTTACCCTCGATTTTATTTTTCGTTTCTTTTATATAATTTTTACATTTTCGTAGCGGATCTACCGTCAGAAGCTTTTTGGGAAGGTACTACCTGCAAAGCTGCCTTTATTTTTGTCTTGAGTTGCAGATAACCTGCGGAACTATTTGTCGAGTGTCATTTGATATTCGTCACATACCTAGAGTGAATTTACAAAGAGGGTATGATATTACACTTTTTGATAGCAAATTATTTCGCAGGCCGCGCTTAAGATACCACGTTTTCATAACACCCACTTCACAACCGACGTCTCTAATACAACGAGTAAAATAATAAAGAAAATACTTAAAGACGTTATAGTATTTGCTTTTATTTTAGATCTTCGACCGAGTGCTTGCCTTTAGAAAGCTAAGCACGGATCCCCAAGCAAGCTGAGAAAATTGAACGCTTACACAATAATTTTTTTGGTGTGTTGCTCATAGCTTTCTTTTTTTTATCTTTATAAATACCACATGACCAAATCGACAAGGAATACCTAAACATCGCGCATCGGAATTTTCGCATTAAGTGATTCAACGCGCCAAAATATGTTTTGACACTTCCCAATACCTCTGATTGACTTAAAAAATGTAATTACTCTTTATCGTCTCACTGAAGTAATTACAGGCTACGAGGAGAAGCTCTAGCTTTCTAAGAAACTTCGAAGTGGAGAAAACAATGACTCGGTAAGAGGAGTGGTAGCATGAAACATTGGCTGGAGGAAAGGGTAGGCTCAATTGTTTTGTTTATTTGTGAATGACTGCAAAGATTTATACGATGCGCAATAAAGAACAAAAAAAAAAAAAAGAGTTTCCGTGAGTTGATCGGAGATGCTGCAACAATCACAGTGTAGGGTAACTGCCAGAAAAACTGCGATGTCTTGAAGAGATTAAGTTGCTTCTGTTGGAGGCACGGCAGTTGATGGCCTCCTATTTCCTGACACGTTAAGCGCAAAAAGAAAAGAAGATAACGACAGAGAAAAGGTAAGAAACAGGAAAGCCAGCGGAGAAAGCAGACTAAAAGATACGGGTAATCGCTCTGCGAAGGAGAGGTTTAGTAGCCTCATGCAATGAAGCCGGTGCCATCACGGCACGCTGCCAAGGGACTTGGTGTGGGAGGCAGCGTCACTGACGAGCAACTCCATTAAAATGCACGGAGCTGCCACCCGGAACCGGAAGTGTCGCAGTTTCTCCGAGCGAGATGAAACGCCAGAGTCGCTCCACAAATAGCTACTCTCCTTTCAGGTATCGCATACTTCCAATTGTACCTGGCCGACAAAAGTAAAAGCCAAAACAACAGATAAAAGGCATGGGTTTATTGTTCCCTAATGCATATTCTTTTTACATGGAATTGAAAGCAAGAATTAGTATTCCACATTGCATACTAACGGCAGTCGCGGCGAATTTCGTTGTTGTGTTCGGGCTCTTAAATTTGCTGCTGCTGCGGTGATCAAGTGTGGCGACTCAGATGCATGTGCGTTTTTTTCGAAGAACCGCAAATTCAGGTGGCGGCGTCCTTCAAAGGCGGGATCGGATCCCTTGGAACTCAGCGAAGTTGGAGAACGTTTTCAGGAACGCAGTCTTGAAGAAGTCCTGCAAAAGGCCAGGAGAAGTTCGTCCCTGCCTATAGAAGCTTGTCCACAGGCGCGTTATACGTTTATTCACTACAAATGTTCCAATAGAATTTGAAGGAAACAGAGAAAACATTGCTATTTACGCGACTAGCATTTGAAACCATGTTTGAAGATTTGCCCAGATGGCCAAATTGCAAAATAAATGCGATTAAGTTATTAGCCCCGACAGGAACAAGTCCGTATTGGATAAATTAGAATACCGCTGAAAAAACACTGATGTATTAAAATTTGCTTCTACAATCTTCAGCAAATTATATACACGTACGTGGTCAGATTTTTGAGTATTTTCCACTAGTAAAATGCCGCTCACGCGCTTAAAAGCCATGGTTTCGTCAGAAAAGTACAGTGATCAATCCCAGAAGAACAAATAGACTGGAAATGAAAAATAAAATTTTTTGGTATGCGGTTTCCTGCCCTTCCAAGCATGTTATTCCTATTGCATTTGTGATCCTCCCTCAACGCTTTTTTTTTTTTTTTTTTTTTTTTTTGCAGCTACGGTTCCCAAAAACGAATGCTGATTTTGAGACCGTCATAGTCCTGCATGAATGCGGTTGCTAAAAACCAAACGGCCCTAACATTATTCTGCACATCCAAAAATGATAGCTCAGGATACGGCTCTCATCAGTATGAGGTTAGATGTGTGATGGTCTTGCAGCACTCCGTGAAAGATCTGTAGCAATGACGCTACTTCAAGTCACTGCATTTGCCATGCTGTCCGAAGGAAAGGTATGTAAACGTAATGAACAACGATGGTTTACGAGGATTTTGCAACATACATAAGTTCATTTCAGTTGAGTTCATTTCACTTCAATTAGGGGCAGTTCAGTTGAGCTCAGTTCAGTTTAGTTTATTCTAATCGCGTACAATGGCGGAGGAGTAAGGAAGAAAAAGCCGCGCACGCGCTTGCCCATCATCGTTGTAAACGACTGAAACTATTATGAAAATGGCTATTACAGAAATGCATGGTAATATTATATTTTGACTATCCTGCAGGCCGTTGTTGTCTGCCTTGTATCTGCAGGCTTAAAGAACGGTGTCTAAAACTGGGCTTGGGTTCCGCGGGATGCTCTCAGGGGTTCCTCTAGATCCCACTGGACATCACGCTTTCTTTCTCCCACGGTGCTCGTTTTCCACTTCTTGCCACTCTAACGGACCAGACAATGTAAGACGTTCTTCGGAACCCATTTGACAGCATTTGATTTTGTTTTAACTTAGCTCTTTCCACACCATCGCGCCTTCAGCGTAGGCAGTGTCCGCAGCACAGGCCATAGCATTCCGCAAGATAGTGCGCGCTGAAGCTGATTTCCAAGCTAATTAAAAAAAGAACACACGCGAAATATATAACTGAGAGTAAAAACCACGAGGGGTTCATATACAAGCAATATCGCCTGATTGTGACTGCGGTGGTGATGGGGGATGGGGAGAGGGAGGTTCCATGGCCCATATTGATGGCTATTGCTGTTCTTTGAGGCAAAAAAAAAAAAGGTTTAAGAACTTGTGTTCTAAAGGATGCAATACGCTCCACATACCATAGTTCACTGACGAAATTACAGGCTATATACAGATGCGAGAGAGGAAAAAAATGGGCATTTGTTACGATGCAATCTTACTGCACAAATATTTTGGAAACGTTTTTTTCATATTTATTGGTCACTAATAACTGACGGGAACGATATCAGATGCACAGCAGAAAAATATCGCGATTTAATTCCTGCATGAAACAGGCGGCGCATGATATCCCGAACTCAAGCATTCGGAGCCAGATAAGAAGCTTATGGCGCATTCGGTTGGGGGGACGAGAGCAGGGCGCCGAGCAGTACAGAGCAGTACAGGAGCACGCCGAGCGAGGGTGTAACAGTACTCCCACGGGAACGCTCTCTGCGTGTCGAGAGCAGAGCGCCACGACCATGCGACCGCACTTTTTTCCCCAGCATTTTCCGCTTGCCCGCAGTGGCGGCAGTTGCATCCCGATGAGAGGCCAATGCTCCGTGTAGAACCGCTTGTTTTGTATGCCTTTGTTCTTACAGTGCAGCGATCTGCCTCCTTTGGCCCCTTCGACGCTGCAGTAGCAAAACATGCATACAGCACCTCAGTAATGCTTTCCACTCGCCGAGCGCCGACGCTTTGCAGCCGCCATTTTGAGCGTCGCCGACTCAAGAAAAAAAAAAAAAGATGGCGCGGATATGACGCTTTACGCCATGTGACTTCCTTTACTCCCGCTTTAAACGAGGGAGCAGCCGGGAGTGCACTCGGGTGCTTTCAACGGAGGGAAAGCCCTCCTCCTCTATCATTGGAAGCCAGTGATTCTACTCCTGCTCTCCCACTGGAGAGCGCCGGCTTCTCTGAGAGCACTTTCGAAGTACTCTCGAGTGGCCCTGCTCTCCCACTCGAATTCGCCGTTAGTAGGTGTAATAAGGGAGAAGGCGCGAGCCTCACGCAGCAGTCCATCATCCTTCAGTCACGCACCACCTATCAATGATAGGTGGAAATATGGTTCAGAAGAAGCCACAGTTATAGAAAAACAGCATTTAATGGAGCATCCAACAATATCAGTATATCATAGCCTGCGGTCGAAAGCTTCGCTCTATGATGTCGAGCCAATTGTTATTGGGTGTGCATAGAATGGTATTTTAAGTCAAGAAATAGATAAATTTCTCTCATTGCCACGTGCACGAAGTAGACGCGAAAAGAGCAGCTGCTTTCTTAACACGAACCAGTTTCAAAGCACATGCGCTTGTCGTGTTCTCGTTCCTTATATATATATATATATATATATATATATATATATATATATATATATATATATATATATATATATATATATATATATATGTATATATATATATATATATATATATATATATATATATATATATATATATATATATATATATATGAAGGAAGAAGCCAACAGTCGGCGAGGCCAAGGAAAGCGTTGGGGATGGTACTTTATGTCTTTTTTTTCTAATGTTTACTTGGATAATCACAGAAATTAGTAGTGTAATCTGTTTAGGGGAAAGATAATTAAACACAAAGTAGAAGAAAAAACAACGTGCCGACGGTGGGGACCGAACCCACGACCTCCGAATTTCGCGTCCGGTGCTCTTCCAATATATATATATATATATATATATATATATATATATATATATATATAGTACAGGAGAAAGTGGGGAATGACGAAATTCTAAATCTGGCAGGTTTCTTGTTTTCTTTGAAAACTGAGACTACAGAGGAGAACTGGACAGGTTCACTCCGGAAATGAGTTTAGCCTTCGCTTAAAGTGGTGGCTTGGGGGCTTATTTACATACTTAAGAGGCGGAACTCAAATTTCGCCCGCATCTCATCGTTCTAGCGCGCGCTGCAGGCAGTGAAAGCGGACCCACATGTCGCTTCACATTTACGCAAAGAGACTCTGAAGAGTTGAACGTGAATGCCATGCACATAACAACATCAAAAGAAAGATTTCGATTGCTCGGTTCTTGTCCTGGTATCGCAGACAGACGAGTATTTACCTCTAAACAGTACCGGTCACAGAGAACTACTTGCGAAGACGAGGAAAATTTGACATACAGAAGGAGGGAAGATAAAGACGACCCCAAGCTCATTAGGGAAGCTCACAATTTTGAGAAATCGGACCTGGGTACCAAAATACTTTTAAACCAAATGCCACCTAGGCTTTCTCGTAGAAGAGGTTAAAGCCAACCACACAGCACAGAAGCTTTTAATAGTAATTAATATAATTTAATAGCAGAAAAACCAAAATATTTTAATTCCTTGCCAAGAGCCAGCCGCCAATGCCGACTGTTCTTTTCTTTAAAGTTTTTCAGATCGTTATTTTAAACCCTGCAAGAGATGCCAGTTTGTACAGGTTGATTCTAAAAGTACGCGGACATCATATACGCGATAGAGCTAAGTGACAAGCAATTATCTAACGTAAACTAATAAACTTTTTAATTTATATTTGAGAGGTCAACATTATATTGAGGAAATCAAAGGCGTAAACATCAAAGCTGAGTACAGCTTTTAAATTTTCTTTAGCGGAGATGCATTTTGAAACATTTAACGTTAAAAACACGCATTTTTTAACTCATGAAGTTGGCTTACCTCAATACGCATTTCAATATGGCTCCGCTGGGTGTAGCATTGAAGCAGAAATCTCGTTAACTGTTTCTGTGGCATAAAATAGACAAACGAATTCCGTATTTGCTGTAGTGTAGAAAAATGGCGGAGCAGGAGCTATGTTATAGCGAATACATTTTCGTAACGATACAGAATCACTGCACCTTGCGTGCTTGCAAAAAAGGCTATCATAAGCTTGTAACGGTAACGAAGACACTCTAAGGAATTTGATCGACCAATTTACAATACAGTACAATGGAGTGGAATTGAATACAATACTGCCACCTAGCGTTGCCAGGTGGCGCATGACTGAGGTGTGAAAGGAGGACGAAGTTGAAAAGGACGACAAAGTGTCGCTTGCACGTTTGCGTCTGTGCTGCTGTGTTCTTGTGTCTGGGCTACCCCCTGCTATCATTGGTATCCTTAGTCACCGTGTACGTGACATTCTGGTGGAGCTGCTGGGTAAAACGATCGCCTATGCAAGAATCTCCATCTACAAGACGTCGCGCCAGCCCTGTACCATTGGACACCCCCGTGCATCGCTCCAGTCGACGGCTCCAGGGACTGTCTCCGGAGTTTCAGCCAGCACTCGCCGCCATGACATCTAGTGCTCCTGCGCAGCAGGTGACGGGCCTGGCACCGGCCTGTAACTACACCTTTCAGGCCCCTCGGGTACCGAAGACTTTCCATGGGGACCTCTTTGAGGATGTGGAGGACTGGTTCCTTCAGTTTGAACGTGTCGCTGCATTCAACCAGTGGGACGATGCTACCAAACTAAGGAGCGTCTACTTCAGCCTTGAGGACGGCGCCCGTATCTGGTACGAGAACCGAGAGCAAGCTTTAACTTCGTGGCGGGAATTCCGTCGTCAACTGCTCGAGGCTTACACTAGCGCAGATCGTCGCGAGCATGCAGAACGTGCCATTCACTCTCGCATCCAAAGGCCGAATGAGAGTGTCCAAGCATACGTCGAGGACATGACGCGCCTCTTCAGGCGAGCCGATCCCGCCATGTCCGAGGAAAAAAAGGTCAGGCACTTGATGCAGGGTTTGAAAGAGCAGTTGTTCGCAGGCCTTGTGCGAAACCCACCCTCGACTGTAAACGGATTCCTTGCGGAGGCCACCACAATGGAAAAGGTGCTACACCAACGTGCCGTGGCTTATGACCGACCTTTTCATACACGCACAACCGCGGAATCATTTGCATCTTCAGAGCGGCATCCCGATGCATTGCGCGAACTGATTCGCAGCGTCGTGCGCGAAGAACTAAGCAAGTTCTGGAGCCCTCTGCAGCAATCGCCATCTTCCGTTTCTGCTATAGTGCGGGAGGAGGTGCGGCAGGCACTCAAGAGCCCTCTTTCGCCTGTAGTTCCGAGCCCGCCATTGCTGTCGGGGACCGACAATCGTCCCACATATGCGGAAGTTCTGCAGAGTCAGGCTCCCCCTTCACCACCGCCCATTCTCGCGTCACCTACAGTTCCGCTGCCCTCGGTGCAGCCAGTGCAGAACTTCGACAATCGCCCGCTGCCCCGACGCAAAGCCGACATTTGGCGCACGCCTGACCGCCGTCCGCTTTGCTTCCACTGCGGTGAACCGGGACATCTCTACCGGGATTGTCCGTATCGACGCCTCGGTCTCCACGGCTTCCGCATCGACTCGCCTCCTCCCCGGTTTGGTCAATGACCCCGAGTTATTGAGGAGTACCTGGCGGAGCAGCGTTCATCTCGTTCGCAGCGTCAGCCCCGCTCCCCTTCGCCAAGGCGCTCCTCCTCGTTCACTCACGGTTCCTCGCGAGAGGACCAAGGCCGCTCGTCTAGCCCTGGTCGGGAAAACTGAAAACAGCGACCTTCGGGGGCGAGGCCGCTGGTAGTCGCTGCGTTGAAGACCTCCCGTCGTCGCCGCTTCGATCCGACCGCGAGCTGCTGGTACCGTCACCTAGGGAAGCAAAAAGCGTTTCTCTGGACATTCCGGTTATTTTAGACGGTCGCACTACGGTCAATGCATTAGTGGACACCGGTGCCGATTATTCAATTTTGAGTGGTCGCATGGCGATTGTTTTGAGGAAGGTGCTAACTGCTTGGCCAGGTGTGTACCTTCGAACCGCCGGCGGTCATATAGTTACTCCAAAGGGGATGTGCACGGCTCGCATTCAGATTAACGGACGTACGTTCGTCGTTAGTTGCGTTGTCTTAAGTGACTGCTCCCGTGACCTTATCCTCGGCATTGACTTTCTGCGGGAGTACGGAGCAGTTATCGACCTGCGAAATAGACTCGTCACGTTTTCGATGGGACAATCTACCGAACAAGATAGTAGCAGTCCTTGCAATAACGCACTTCGTGTTTCCGCTGAGAGCGTCTCGCTGCCGCCGCGAAGCAGTGCTCTTGTGGAAGTTACCTGTGACGATTTCCGTACCGGTGATGCTGTAGCGGAGGCGAACCATACACTCCTGCTTGCTCATGTCATTTGCGCTCCCCGAAGTTTATTGTCGTTTCACAATGGCCGGGCTGCACTCCTTGTCACAAATTTTTCTAATGAGTACCGACACTTGTTCCCGGGGACTGCTATCGCTTTTGCTGACCATGTTGCGCACGATCCGGTCTGTTTTGCATCCACGGCAGTAGAAACTAACGAGCCATCTCTTGACAACATCGACATTAACTGTCACTTGTCAAAGGAGAAACGGCGGGCTTTAGAGCAACTGCTGCTAGACTTCAAGCACTGCTTTGCTTCTTCCTCGAAGGTTCGTCAAACGCCCATCACACAACATCGCATCATTACTTATGACGACGCTCGCCCAATACGACAGCAGCCTTATCGTGTGTCTGCCAAAGAACGAGAAGTGATCCAGACGCAAGTTCAGGAGATGCTGGATGATGGTGTTGTGCAGCCTTCACAAAGTCCGTGGTCTTCACCAGTAGTCCTTGTCAAAAAGAAAGACGGCACTCTTCGATTTTGCGTCGACTATCGGAAATTGAATAATGTGACAAAGAAAGATGTATACCCGTTGCCGCGCATCGATGACTCACTGGACAGATTGCGACGTGCGAAGTATTTTTCATCTATTGATTTAAAAAGCGGCTATTGGCAAATCGAAGTAGACGAAAGAGACCGAGAAAAAACCGCATTTGTCACTCCAGATGGCCTATATGAATTCAAAGTACTCCCATTTGGATTGTGCTCTGCCCCAGCTACATTCCAAAGGATGATGGACACCGTCCTCACTGGCCTCAAGTGGCAGATCTGTCTTGTGTACTTGGACGATGTAGTTGTTTTTTCCGAAACATTTGATCAACACCTCGAACGCCTTCGAGCTGTCCTGGAAGCCCTCCGTTCTGCTGATCTCACGCTGAATCCCCAGAAATGCCACTTCGGGTATACAGAACTCAAGTTCCTCGGCCATGTTGTAAGCGCTGATGGGGTGCGCCCGGATCCCGATAAGACTGCTGCCGTCGCACGATTTCCCGTTCCAGCTAATAAGAAGGCTGTTCAGCGCTTCCTCGGCCTGTGCGCATATTATCGGCGTTTCATTGCGGACTTTTCTCAGATCGCAGAACCTCTGACGCGCCTTACAAGGAAGGACACCTCCTTTGTGTGGAACTCTGAGCAGCAGATGGCCTTCTCTTTGCTTCGTGAGCGCCTTCAAACATTCCCTGTTCTGGCGCACTTCGATGAAGCGGCTGACACTGAGGTACACACTGACGCCAGTAGTATCGGTCTTGGCGCGGTTCTTGTTCAGCATCAAGACGGGTTTGAGCGAGTAATAGCCTATGCCAGCCGCACTCTCTCTCGTGCCGAAATGAACTATTCCACCTCAGAAAAGGAATGCCTGGCGGTCGTATGGGCTACTATGAAGTTTCGTCCCTATCTTTACGGCCGGCCATTTAAAGTCGTCACCGACCATCATTGTTTGTGCTGGCTGGCAAATCTGCGAGACCCATCTGGACGACTTGCACGCTGGAGTTTACGTCTTCAGGAGTTTGACATAACCATTGTTTACAAGTCCGGCCGCAAACACGAAGACGCCGACACGCTGTCACGAGCACCCGTTGACACTGGCGATACTACAGCCGATGACGATAGCGGTTTTCTAGGAGCCCTCAGCGCATCTGAGCTCAGGGATCGACAAAGAGCTGATCCAGACATCCTTCCACTCATCGATTATCTGGAAGGGCGTGATACGATTCTGCCTCGACACCTATCTCGGCACCTTGGTTCCTTCTGCATACGGCAATGCGTATTGTATAAAAGAAACTCCCAGAGCCAAGACAGAACTTACCTTCTGGTAGTGCCATGCGAGCTCCGTGAGGATATTCTCCTTGCTTGCCATGATGAACCAACGTCTGGTCATTTGGGTTGCTCACGGACTCTTGCTCGAGTGCGCAACATGTATTACTGGCCAGGACTTTCCGCAGCAGTGAAACGCTATGTACGAAGCTGTCGCGAATGCCAGCGCCGTAAAACACCGCCCCAGAAGCCTGCCGGATTTCTCAAGCCCGTTAAAGTACCCCGCATTCCGTTCGACCAAATTGGAATGGATCTCCTTGGCCCTTTCCCTTTGTCGCAGGCCGGAAACAAATGGATAGTAGTCGCTACTGACTACCTGACTCGATACGCTGAGACAAAGGCAATCCCTCACGCCACAGCTTCCGAAGTAGCAGAGTTTTTCATGCACAACGTAGTCTTGCGGCATGGCGCCCCTTCCTACGTCATTACCGACAGAGGGACAGCTTTCACATCACAGCTGATCGACCGCATATTTGAGCTGAGTTACACGACCCATCGCAAAACCACAGCGTATCATCCACAAAGCAATGGCCTTACAGAAAGATTGAATAAGACGATTGCGGACATGTTGGCAATGTACGTCGATGTGCAGCACAAGACCTGGGACGAGGTGCTGCCGTACGTTACATTTGCGTATAATACAGCCTTACAAGAGACAACGCGCTTCACACCATTTCGACTTGTTTACGGACGCGAAGTTCAGAGCATGCTCGATTCCATGCTCCCGTGCCCAGATGATGACCAGCTATCCTCAGATGCCCAGCAATATGCCATCCGCGCTGAGGAAGCCCGCCAGCTCGCCCGTGTGCACATTGGGCAGCAGCAGACCACTGACGCGCACCGTTACAACCTCCGGCACCGCCAGGTTGACTACAAGCCTGGAGATCAAGTCTGGGTATGGACACCAGTTCGCCGTCCAGGCTTGTCAGAGAAACTCCTTTCCCGCTACTTCGGGCCGTACAAAGTGTTGCGCCGTGTGAGTGACCTTAGTTATGAAGTTATCCCAGACGGTGCCACACAACCAAAACGTCGAAAGCACAGCTCGGACATTGTGCACATTGTGCGACTGAAGCCGTACTACCACCGATAGCGTATGGCCACCCGCTGTGACCACTCTCTTGGTTTTCACACTATTTTTACCGGCCCTTCTCATTTTTTTTTCGGAGGGAGGGGGTAATGCCACCTAGCGTTGCCAGGTGGCGCATGACTGAGGTGTGAAAGGAGGACGAAGTTGAAAAGGACGACAAAGTGTCGCTTGCACGTTTGCGTCTGTGCTGCTGTGTTCTTGTGTCTGGGCTACCCCCTGCTATCATTGGTATCCTTAGTCACCGTGTACGTGACAATACAATACAATACAATACAATACAATACAATACAATACAATACAATACAATACAATACAATACAATACAATAAAATACAATACAATACCCAGTCGAAAAAAACTACAGAACTGTGTCAAAAATACGACAAAATATCCTGTAGTTCTCTCGTAACCATCAAATTTTTCGGTAGTTCTGTAGTTTTTCTGTAGTATATTTCGGCTGTCTGTAGTTCTGTAGTTTTTCTGTAGTATATTTTTGTTGTCTGTAGCTCTGTAGCACGTTTCTGTTGTAGCTACAGAAATTTCTGATGTTACTACAGAACGTTCTGTTGTCACAACAGGTTCTCCGTCAAAAACCGCACATAAATTCTGCCATAACATCAGAACATTTTCTGTAGTTTGTTTCGACTGGGTACAATACGATGAAAAGGGGGGAAATCAGCTGTAGAGGATCAGATAACTACAGATTTGCTGAAGGACGGGGGGGATATCGTGCTAGAAAAACTGGCCACCCTGTATACGCAGTGCCTGGTGTCATCGACGGTACCGGAACCATGGAAGAAGGCAAACATTATCCTCATTCACAAGGAAGAGGACTCTAAGGACCTTAAAAATTACAGACCAAACAGCTTACTGTCTGTTACGTATAAGGTATTTACTAAGGTAATCGCTAATAGAATCAGGATAACCTTAGACTGCAATCAAGCAAAGGATCAAGCAGGGTTTCGGAAACGGTACTCTACTATCGATCATATCCATACCATCAATCAGGTGATAGAAAAAGGCTGGGAATATAACCAGCCCTTATACTTGGTATTCATTCATTACGAAAACGCATTTGACTCGTTTGAAACCTCGGCGGTGATGCAGGCATTGCGAAATCAGGGGGTAGACGAGCCGTACGTGAAAGTGCTGGAAGATATATATATAGTGGCTGCACAGCAACCATAGTTCTGCATAAAGAAAGTAACAAAATTCCCATAAAGAAAGGTGTTAGGCAAGGAGACACAATCTCCCCAGTACTATTCACAGCTTGTTTAGAGGAAGTATTCAGAGACTTGGAATGGGAGCAGTTAGGGATAAGGGTAGATGGAGAATACCTCAGTAATCTGCGATTTGCTGATAACATTGCCTTGCTAAGCAACTCGGGGGATGAACTGCAAATAATGATTGATGACCTAGACAGGAAAAGTAGAAAGGTAGGCTTGAAAATCAATATGCAGAAGACTAAGGTAATGTTCAACAGCCTCGGGAAGGAACAGTAGATTACATTAGGTAGCGAAATACTAGAAGTAGTAGGCGAATATGTCTACTTAGGACAGGTAGTAACCGGAGATCCGGACCATGAAAAGGAAATAACAAGAAGAATAAGATTGGGATGGAGCGAATTTGGCAAGCACTCGCAGATTATGACTAGCAGCTTACCGGTATCGCTCAAGAGGAAAGTATACAACAGTTGCATCTTGCCTGTGCTCACCTATGGGGCTGAAACGTGGAGGCTAACCAAGAGAGTTCTACTTAAGTTGAGGACAACCCAGAGGGCTATGGAACGAAAAATGGTAGGGGTAACATTAAGAGACCGAAAGCGTGCAGAGTGGGTCGGAGGAATAACTCAAGTTACCGACATTCTAGTGGAAATTAAGAAGAAGAAATGGACATGGGCAGGACATGCAGTGCGAGGAGAGGATAACCGATGGTCGCTGAGGGTAACAAACTGGATTCCAAGGGAAGGAAAGCGTAGCAGGGGGCGGCAGAAAGTTAGGTGGGCGAATGAGATTAAGAAGTTCGCAGGGGTCAGGTGGATGCAGTTAGCACAGAACCGGGTTAAGCGGAGAAATATGGGAGAGGCCCTCGCCCTGCAGTGGGTATAATCAGGCTGCTGCTTCTGCTGCTGCTGATGATGACAATACAATACAATACAATCAAATACAATACAATACAGTACAATACAATACAATACAATACAATACAATACAATACAATACAATACTATTCCATACAAGTACCAGGCACATGTTTTTGAGGTGAAGGGAGAAAAAGCCGCATCAAGGCGGCTTGACGATGCTAGCCATCACCTAAGGTGTGTTCCGCAGCACACGGCACAGCATTGATATTGATTATTTGGAAAAGTAATATTAACAACAAAAATACAACACAGGTTCAAGCAACGCGAGGATAGTCTGTTTCAAGAAATAAAAAAAAAAGGAAAAAGAAGAAACGCTGCGAAAAGGACATTTTTCTTTTTTTTTTGCATTTCCTAAAGGTTGACAAGATATAGAAATGATTTATAAACAACTTAATTTACTTTGGAATAGTGTGCTTGCCTCTAAAAATAGGTTTCCTACGCCCCGAAAAAAGAAATGATGTTTTTTGTTTTTAGAGCAGTTATTTTAAATCTTTAGCCGCCGTCCAATTTATTATATATAATCGTTCTCAAAACTAGCCTCACTAGGCCCAATCGCACAAAGGGCTTTTATATAAATAAAGAAGAATTTCTGCGAACTGAGCTAAGAAGAAATAAGGAGGCGAAGGGTACCGTTGTCTATGCATATGATAGAGGCGTGAGCCGCTGAGAGGAAACGGTACAGTATTGTAGCCACGTTCTTAAATAATGGCGTTCATTCCTGTGGCAGATTATTTTCGCCGGGCAGAGGACGTAACCACTTCTTTAGCAGGATACAAAGTCTCGTTCCTGCTAAATGTGCACTGTGTCCATGGGGAATGAGCAGCGGCAGCAAGTGCATTCCTTTCCACTTTCGGATGTGCTCTACGGCCTAAGCTTGTGGGAATTGTGGCTAGCTCCACTCCTAACCAGAGCGAGTCACACTGAAGGCGATATTTTTATTGTGGGTGATAGAGCTTTGTCAAACGCGGCGGGTACAGTGTGAAAGCCCTATTAATTACGCTGCATTTGTGATATACCCTTGACGTGGTCGCGGGGTGAGTAGTTCTTTGGAATTAGATTCCAGCGTAAGCTCTGTGTGTTGCTTCATCATTATTATCATCTTCATCATAAGCCGTACTGCACCCCCTGCAGAACAAAGGCCTTTTCTATATTCCTCCACTGTCCTGTGCTAGCTGCACTCTCCCGACTCCTGCGAACTTCCTAACCTCATCCTCCGATATAATTCTCTGACGCCCCCTGCTACGCGTTCCTTCCCTTGGCGTTGTTTCTCTTTGTGCAAATCACCTGATTACTGGTCCACAAGAAACAACTTAGAATCCACACCATACTCAGCACCAGAAAGCTTCGATCAAAATAGTTTTGCGTCGTCGTGCCGATTAAATTGGGCAAGGAAGGGGCATTCAATTTCACGACGAAAGCCCTGCCTCATTTAGTTCGCAATGCGTGGCCCTGCCGTAAAGAGCTTCGTTTTCACTTCTAAGGTTCACAAGCGCTCCTGCTTGAACGCTCGTTTCTACTCGAGTTTAGTTATGAACCGCCATAAATGTTTTCCGTCATCCATATATATAAAAAAAAAGAAAATAAAAATAAAAACAACAAATCATAAAGCTATCTCTGAAAAAAAAAAACAACGAACAAAAACTTTTAATCGACCGCGTGATTACCTCTTAAAACTTATATTTACTCCAGCCATCCTTGCTCTTTCACCTCCCCTCTCACGCCCTCCAGCCAAGTACCTCTATTTTTTTTTTTTTTTTTTAAACGACGTGGTTCTGTGCAGTGCTGAACAGTTTGAAGCACACAGCAATGTAGGTCGCAGAAAACGAGGGCGAAACAGGACGACGATTCTCGGCAAAGTTCGAAGCGAGTGAACACAAACAATAAGAAGAAAGTAAAGTATAAATAAACGTTTTTTTTTTCCTCATGACCGCATCGACGGAGAATGGCTCTGCGGAACGCAGCAAGAAAAGCGTATATATATCGAGCGCTTCCGTGAAGGGACGCTGCTTCAAAGGCCAAAGCCAGCGCAGACCGAATCCTTAGCTGCTACACCGTCGACTGTGCTGCGTCGATTAGAGTTAACGGACGTGAAATAAATCATAAGTGGAACTAGGCCAACCATGGTCTATGATTCAGCCTCTGCTTTTCCAGACTCTAATATTGCCCGTTTCGTCAAAAAACACAGGGCCATCGATCTTTACTTTTGCGTGTTTCAGCTTTGAACTTCATTTTCCAATCTAGAAATGTAGCAGGTATAACGTAATTATGGCCGGCTGATGCTGGCGATTTTGAGGCTGACACTTGGCCGTGGGTGCGTATTACTTATACCAACGAAGAATTCAATTTAAAACACGTAGATGAACGATTGCCGGTCGGGGTATAGAGAAACAAGCAGAGAGGTAAACTGCTCTTTACCTGTGACGTTACGGATTGTCCATGGCTGCTCAACACTCTTCATAACATTGACCGGGCGTCATGGTAAGCGAGTCACTTCAGACTGCACTACAAATTTTCGAAGACAACAATGACAAGGATAATGCACTCAAAATTGCCGGTGTTCTGTGAAATTTTGAGTCCAGTGCACACCATTATGTAAAAAAAGCTGTAGTTAATCGCAATTCTTTTTTTCTCAATAAAATCCTTTTTGTTTTTATTAATGATTAGTTATTATGGATTACTCGCTTTATAGACAGTTTTGGTCGGAAACCAAAGTGTCGATATTAACGAGGCACGACTGTACAGGCTTTGCGAGAGTTGCGCGAAGGTGCCGCATAAGCAACCAAGTTGTGCAGCAAAGCCATACGTCGTCTTTGCGGAACCCGAACATCCAGACTTGAAAGCAGTGGAGAAGGAATTATTTTGGCTGTCCTAATTGAAAGAAGTCAACGTCGCTACAGCTCAAACACAGTATGGCACGCCGTATCGATTACAAATGATGCAATGCAGCCGGGGTGCCCATTGGGTTGGCTTCACTACTACACGGTTGCTTGGCGGCGAAAGAAAAGGAACGCGCGGAACTCTGGCAAAGCCTATATAGTAACTCTAGCTCCCACCGCTGACGAGCGCGCGCCACGCCCATCGACACATGACGTCACGGTTGCTATGCACAGCTGCGCCCCCACCAGTGCAGGTGGTTGCTAGGAAGAGAGGAGGAGTGCGCCGATGTGCGGGATATAGGCCACAGATGGCACCGTTCCAAGGCACGGACGGAAAGAAGCCGCGAGTATAAGCCATTAAAGGCTTTCGCCTTAAAAAGGAGAGGTGGAAGGGAACCGAAAGAGAAAAGACTATACTTGTAAAGCTTTTGGGCTTTGTTCACTCAAATTAGCTTGTAATAAACCGCATTGCATACTATATGTGTTCAGCATACACAGAGCTTGAATGTGCGTCTGCTTCAAAAAGAAACTGCAAAATTTGTATACACGAGGTCGTTGCCGATTGCATTTACTTTCGGTAACACCTAGGTGCGTGTATGGAATGTGCCACTTCAACAAAAGCAATACAACCATGCAATGCTAGAAACACAAGGAAGTTGCTGAAAATATCAGGACGTTGCATTTTATCTGTACGTATTTCATCGGCAAATAAAAAGGGAAAAAGTACCCAACCTTTCTTTATTTCCTTTCTTCTCTTAAGTACCACCTACTTTAAGTCTCAACTCACTTGTGCAACGCCACAGTCGGATTGCTTTTTTTTTTTTTTTTATCTCACGGATCGTCCATTAGCGGTGGCGTATAAGCAATGTCTTCGAGAGGATATATCGGAGCATTAGGGGTTGCACAGGGAGCAATGGTGTGCGCCCTCGCTTTCCATCTGTGCAAGCAGCAGAGAAGCTGTGAAATCCTTGTCTGTAAGACCAACAGGCCAGCCCCGAGGTTAGAGAGATGGATCCACGCGGATATGCCCGTGTCTTTGGAAAAGGTTCGGTTACAAAACGCCGCAAGCGATCTCGAAACAGCGAAATCTTCTTCGAAATAAAGAGAAACAAATTGTGAACGCCGCAAGCGATCTCGAAACAGCGAAACCTTCTTCGAAATAAAGAGAAACAAATTGTGAAGTGAAAAAAGAGGTGAAGAGGTTTTTAAAAAACATCCATTTTGAAATGTTAAAGAATGAAGAATCTTGTGCAATGCCCTCGTCGTTACCACACATATATACAGCAACCTAGGTTTCAGCGCTGCTTGGCTCTTAAAAGGTTAGTGAAGTTGAGCTGCTACGGCCTTTTAGCCTGGTGTTAAGGATACATCGTCAGAATGCCATCAAGTATACGAAACCTTTCTCCTTTTTTTTTTTTTGAGATACTTATTGCAATCCTTCAGCACCGTCTAAAATCGCAAATAATGTCGCAAACTCGCAAATTGCAGCGTGATTGCTCTGCAGAGCGACAGCTGTAATGTGTTTTAAAGCTGCGGTATTGCGTAAGCTACTTTCGCCGGTGGTCCTGTGTAAGGGCAGTATAAACTGGATTTAAAACTAAATTTTATTCACTACACAATGTTTGAATTGTCTTCATTCATATTGCACTACCAGTAACAAAGATTTAACGGATGCAAGTGTAGGGAAAGCATCTTATATTGGCACAACCACAAGACCTCAGTCATAAGAACCGTCTCAGGGAGCGATGAGGCTCTTATGTTGTATCCGTTGGTAAGAATAACGTGCTACTAGGGTACGAGGCAAAACTGCAATAATTTTAACAATGCCTAGCCAATCCTATCAGATGAAAATGCGTCTGGCGTTGTTGTCAACTTTCGCTGTTACCCAAAACGATGGCTTCGCAATTGCCGTTGTCTATCCAATGAAGTGACCAGCGTGACGACAGCATGGATCGTTTCCCGCGAACAATGTCAGTGTTCTCTGAACGTCAAAGACGCGGAGCAGTCTTGAGCGAGCAGTGAAACTTCTTTCTTGGCCAATGTGAACGCCAACCTACATGCGAATGCAAGCGATATCACGTAGACATTAGGAGGCTGTCCTGTTGTTTGGAGAGCTCCCAAGAAGCGCAACCTGTATCCGTACAAGGTATGTGTGAAAAAAGCACTGGGGGCGGAAGGCGTTTCATATTTTTAGCACCAACCCGATTTCTGTAACTGATACCTGATCAAACGCAAGGAGGCTTGGATACTTGAACAGCATGAGGCGGACCTGTATAGGTGCACGCAGGGCACAATTACACATGCTCCAACATGGAGATAGGCAGAGAGATGGCATTGCGCTATTGCAGCAGGTGACTATACGTTCACTAGCAAAATGGATTCGATGTGCGTTGATTGGGGACTGTGGTTGGGAGAGCTAATGTGTGATAATGTTTACTAACGCAGCAGCATCCAAGGCCCCTCCACTACAAAATCCTGCATCGGCGTTGTGAGCTAAAAATCATAAGCATGGTTCTGGCAGGCGGTAGTAGGCAGCGGACATGGCCGAGCACTAACTGCACACACAGGGTTGCCCGACGCCACGTTTGGCAGGAACTGCCAACCCGAGTCTCTCCTTTCATTGGGAGGATCATATAAAAATTAAGCTTCCAGGAACCTTGAATTCGTCAGACACGTTACCACTGAGGAACGCAGATACGTGTTCATCCAGCTTGGCTAAAGCGGGGGGTGAAGTGGGGTGGTAGCTTACGCTATCTCGTCATATATATAAAGGCGGTGCTTAAGTGTCCCTCATAATTTTAAGGTGATAGCCTTTAATGGCTCATGCTCGCGGATCGTGTCCTCCGTTCGTAACACTTTCGTTAAGTGGGAGGCGATAGCTGGCAGCTGAAATGGCCGAGCACTAACTGGACATACGACTTCCTGAGATAACATATGGCAGGAGCTGCCGACTCGGGCCTCTCCTTTCATATGGGAGAGTTATATCAGAACCAGCATGCCAAGGCTACCTCTACCTTCTAGGCTACCTACTAGCGAGAATGCTGGAGAAATTAGGCACACAAATCTGATGTCGTAGACTCGGTTCAACTACTCCGGCTCGACTCTATGGGCGGACAAAGCAAGAGGCGTATGCACATAGGCACATGCCTGCAGAATGTAATAGAAAGCAAAATGCTTCAGGCGCGATGCTTCGTCGGAGCATAGCCACATGCAGGCTTAAAAAAAACTAAAAAAAGTACAAACTCAACCTTCAGACGTTTGGGTTCTATTGCGCAGCTTAGATCAAGAGCGGCGACGTGTACTGCAGGGTGTATAGTTGGCAGTGCACCGGTCATCATCATCATCATCATCATCAGCCTGACTATACCCACTGCAGGGCGAAGGCCTCTCCCATATTTCTCCACTTAACCCGGTTCTGTGCTAGCTGCATCCACTTAACCCCTGCGAACTTCTTAATCTCATCCGCCCACCTAACTTTCTGTCGCCCCCTGCTACGCTTTCCTTCCCTTGGAATCCAGTTCTTAACCCTAAGCGACCATCGGTTATCCTCTCTTCGCACTACATGTCCTGCCCATGTCCATTTCTTCTTCAGCAGCATACGTGACATCAAGCCTAACTTGGACTGGCATGGAGGGCTCCGAGTGTAACAGTCGACCGCAAAGTGAAGCGAACACATAAGACTGTATTTCCCCGGAAGCCAGTCAGTCCGAACAGCATGGCGTACGAAATCGGTCCACGCCTGTCGTTGATGAACGTCACTGGGGAAGCGGTGAAGCGCTACAGCGCTGGTAATGCCTGCTCGGCCTCCTTCGGTGCTTTGGCAGAAATCCACTACACAGTAATGCGGCATTGCGGATGGGCGGCCACAAGTAGGAACGAAATCAAACGACGATTTGCTTCCACGGAACAGAAGGCGACCAGCCCGCTGTACTGTCGCTGTGCTGGAATGGCAACGCTCTCGCCGCGCGTTGCGGCCCAGTGAGCCAACGACGTCATCGATGCTTGGTGACGTCACGACTTACAGCGCTTTCCAAACGCGCAGTCTGGCGTCGTGATCATGTCGATGCCGATGGGTGCGTCACACTGGGCATTTCTCCAGGCATATGAATAAAATCAAATTAAAATATGTTCCCAGCAAAGCCTGCGGATGAAACTCGCTGTAAGGTACCTCGGTTCATCCAGAAGTCGTGTCGCATCGCCATCTCAGCTTCAAAATTTGGTGTGCCTACTCCTTTAAAGCTGCGCTTTATATGTTGGCTACTTTATATCTTGGGCTTTATATGTTCGGTTTTTACGTTGGCTTTATATGGGGCTTATGTTATCGCGTCATCACGTAGGTGGAAGTGAAAACAGAGAAAGAGGTGCCGTAGTGGAGGGCTTCGGACCACCGCCGATAGAGGCTTTCGCCTCATCGGTTTAGTGATCCGAAGTACCCCCTAGTTTTCCACCCTTGGCCTTTGCGGCGACTGAACGCTACTCGCCTCTTAGTGTGGACAAAGGCCTGTGCAGATAGCTTGCCTGATTCCCTAATGCCGCAACGATGGTTTGTGGTTTGTGGGGTTTAACGTCCCAAAGCAACTCAGGCTATGAGAGATGCCGTAGTGGAGGACTCCGGAAATTTCGACCGCCTGGGGTTCTTTAACGTGCACTGACATCGCACAGCACGTGGGCGCCTTGCTTTTCACCTCCAACAAAACGCTGCCGCCGAGGCCGGGATTCGATCGCGCGTCCTTGGGAACAGTAGTCGAGCGCCGTAACCACTGCGCCACCCCGGCAGGGTAATGCCGCAACGAATGTCTTCTGCATGCAAATGTCAGATATTTTGTGACTGTATATTACCTACCCCGCCTTTCTCGATCACAAAAGAAATATGATATATCTAAAGTTTAAGGTCCCGAATCAGAGCAACGCTATGGGTAAAGGTGGGGGGGGGGTAATGTTGTGGGAAACTCAAGGCTGATTTAGGCCTTCTAAAGTTCTTTGAAAAAGGCCTCACGTCGCACAACAGACGGACATGTTTTTTGATTTTGCGCTCTTGCCACACACACACACACACACACACACACACACACACACACACACACACACACACACACACACACACACACACACACACACACACACACACACACACACACACACACACACACACACACACACACACACACACACACACACACACACACACACACACACACACACACACACACACACACACACACACACACACACACACACACACACACACACACGCGCGCGCACACACACAGAGCCGAGAATCGGCTCCACTACTTTCAACTCAGCTGCTGGACAATTTAGAAACCAAGGCAAGCCTCCATGTTGGATTGCATTGGAAACAGAATATATAACCTTCAAAGCAGTTGCGCCGATCGACCAAGAGAACATCCTGAAGGAACACCTCCCGTTGCACAGCAACTCACTTCGTCACCAAGCACTCCTTGCTGTCGCTTCAGTTCAGGTTCTGAAATGATTACCGCATAAGCAACACAGACTGAGCCCTACAAAAGAAAGAAGAGTACAGTACAAGACATAAACAGCCCTTTATTCCGTAGGCATTATTAGCTAGTGGTTTTGGTGGCCGGCGCAGTTGAGGTATCTATACTCCTATCAATATACAACTCCTAACAAGGAATTCGATGTACGAGACAATAGTTATGATACAGGTGTATTTATAAATTTTGAAAAAACTGATTGAAGGTGAAAGATTAAAATTACCGACCTATTTACAGATTAAAATTAAAACCTTTTTAGTTTCACAAATTCATGTTTAAAACCGTCTTTGGGCCGTGAACAGAGCTTTTGGTACGTCCCTACCAGAAATCCGGAATACCGCCACAATTGTCTTTTATTGATACATTAAAGGCGTCATTTGACCCTCGTAGCACTGATGTTATTTAAGTTATATTTTTTCGGCCGGTTAGCCATGAATGCTGTTCGTTTAATAGCTCGCTTGCTTCGAATATAAGCTTTCCCTCGCGACACTCCCACTTTACTGAACATAGCGTATTCCTCTCTCCGCTATTCCTGAGCCACCTCCCGCTTCGGCTTTTGGCTTTTGGTGGCTTCTGGTTTCTGAAGCGTTCGATCCTCCGTAGCCATTAGCGTCGCCGAACTCACTAAGTGTAGCGTGGACAATCAGTTGAAAGGAAACTAGCCGATGAACGACTGCAAGGGCCAGCTTTCCGCTGATATTCATGCCTTTATCGACTCAGTTCAGTTCAGTCGTTAAGTCGTGTCCGACTCTTCGTGACACTATGGACCATGTCACGCCACGCTTTCCGGTCTCTCACTATCTTCCTAACATCACATAACTTCATCTGCAGTGCCTCGAGGATGCCATCTAACCATCGCGTTCGCTGCCTACCCCTTCTCCGGCGACCCTCAACCTTTCCCAACATCAAATCTTTCTCCAGCGACTCCTCTCTTCACATCAGATGACCAAAGTAGCTGAGCTTTAACTTTAGAATTTGACCCTCCAATGAGCAGTCAGGGTTTATGGTCGACAATATTGACTGATTTGATCTTCTGGCAGTCCAAGGAACTCTCAAGAGTCTTCGCCAGCACCACAATTCAAACGCGCCAATTCTTCGGCGGTCAGCCTTTTTCACAGTCCAACTCTCGCATCCATACATCACAACTGGAAAGACCATAGCACGAGTTATACGGATCTTGGTTGGCAGACTAATGTCTCTGCTCTTTACTAGGCGGTCAAGGCTAACAATGGCTCTCTTTCCCAGAAGCAGGCGTCTCCTAATTTCATGGCTGCAGTCTCCTTCCGAGGTAATCTTGGAGCCCAAGAAGAGAAAATCTGTCACAGCTTCCACTTCTTGTCCCTTGATGCTCCAGGACTTGATAGGGCAAGACGCCATGATCTTTGTCTTTTTAATGTTCAGTTCAAGCCCAAACTTCTCACTCTCTTCTTGTACGCGCATCAGAAGTTTCTTGAGTTCCGCTTGACTTTCTGCCATTAAAGTGGTATCATCCGCCTACCTAAGGTTGTTGATACGTTTTCCAGCAATCTTCACTCCAGCTGAAGACTCGTCCAGACCGGCCTTCCTCATGATGCACTCTGCATATAGGTTAAATAGGCAGGGCGACAGTATGCAGTCTTGCCTCACTCCTTTCTCAATCGGAAACCAATCAGTAAGACCATGCCCAGTTCTGACTGTGGTCTCTTGCCCTTCATGCAGGTTCCTGAGGAGACAGATGAGGTGAATTGGAACTCCCATCTCTTGGAGAGCTTGCCACAATCTGCTGTGATCTACGCAGTCAAACGCTTTCGCATAATCAATAAAGCAGAAGTAGATGGGTTTCTGGAACTCTCTTGCTTTTTCCATGATCCAGCGAAGGTTGGCAACTTGGTCTCTAGTTCCTCTGCCTTTGCGAAACCCAACTTGCACGTCCGGAAGCTCCCGATCCACATACTGCTGCAGCCTACCTAGGAGGATTTTCAACATCACCTTGCTAGCATGCGAAATAAGCGCGATCGTGCGGTAGTTGGAACAATCTTTGGCACTGCCTTTCTTTGGAATGGGGATGTAAACTGACCTCCTCCAATCCTGTGGCCACTGCAGGGTTGTCCAAATCTTCTGACATAATGTATGCAGAATGTTAACAGCGTCATGGTTGAGGTTTTGAAGCAACTCAGCTGGAATGCCATCAATTCCGCTAGCTTTGTTCTTAGCAAGGCTGGCTAAGGCCCATTCAACTTCACTCTTCAGGATGCCCGGCTCGACATCAGTGATCACAACCGTCTTATGTTGGGTTTGCACATTCGGGTACTTTCCTTTTATTTGTCTATCCAGTTTAATCCGAAGTGGCCGAGTTCAATGACTCCGAGGCGTCTTCCTCGAGAGCTCTCCTAATTGTTGCACGCTTTATTTTCTCTGCATTTTGGTATTCCCAAGCCTCTTTCACATACCATATCCAATCCGGGCCGCCAGACTACACTCTTCGTGTTTTGTCTGCCTTGCGGTAACACCATCTCTTAAATTTGTTCCGTACCTTCCAGTCTGGCCAGTCTGGCCTGTCCTGCCTTTCCTGGCGCTTATATTCAGAGCGCGTAGGTTCTTCAGCCTTTGGGAAGTCGATTCCTTGCTCATTAGGAGCAGTTCGTCTCTCTCGCATACACATGTTTTCTTCTCTGCGCGGTGTAGTTTTCCTTCCACTGCATATTTTTGCCTACACCATTTTAATTGAAGGGCACTCAGTACTTCTGCTATTCCTCGAAAGGACTGACAGCGCTGCCTGATATCCGCTGATGGCAGGAAGGCGTGTACTGTTCATTGCTTAGTTCGTTTATCGTTTTCGAGGATTGGCGTAAGTGAGAGCTTTCGATACGTACTAACGTTTTTCGCCTATTCGCTCTCCGTCATTCTCGTTCTTGTCGAAACGTCGCCTAAAGGAACAACGCTCCTATCAATCAGCGTTCGGTTCGCTTAGGCTTTATGTGTCCATCTCCTACACTTCGTCCTACCCATAGTACTTTTGCACAAGGCTATTTGTATTACCCTAAATTACATATGAATATTGTCTTAAGATGTTCACATCTGACGCTGCAGTTATAATATTTTATTTATTTTGACAATATATTGGACAATATCAAACGTAGAGGATGTGGCTTCCAACCATTTCAAATTTGTAATTCGTCTCAATATAGGTTCGTGAGACGCCGAGATTTCACGAAATACTTAGAACACTTGAAGAACAGGCTTACTTGCTTGTTCCATAAATAGGGGTTGGTATTATTGTGCATATTGTCAATATCAAAATCTATGAACATATGCTGTCTTTCGTCATACCACAGCATTGCTCTATGTTCGTCTTTTTTTTTCCTCATCCATGTTGCATTCTTCAGTTCTTCCCATCATGTACCTTATCGTCGCCTTTATTTTTACCCAATTTTTCGGTTGATGTGCTCCTTCATTCAATATAAGCCTTGAAGGCTCTAAAAAACAAATGACGCATACATAAGCAAGGTTAAGTGTGCCCTGTTACCAGCGAAATAAAAATTTGAAGACGATGTAAGAAAAACTTTTAATTTGGAAATTGAATAAACTGAAGGATAGAGGCAAGAACTGCACGATATACATGTTTGTAATTCTAGAGCTATGCTTTCTATGGCCCTCTTTATTGTTGAAAACAACAGCAACAAAAGAATCACAGCGATGGCAAAACAACAACATAAACAAAACAAAATGCACGATGACAGAACGTAAGGCGATAAATAGGAGGCGCCGAGATGTACCGCCACGTCCGCCTCATCGTGGCACAAACCATGGTTCCACTGTGGAAAACAGTAGTTCTTACCTTTTTGCTTTTCTCTTTGACATATATATTCTCCTCACCTGGTCTTGTTTTTGTTTCGTGGGCTCTGTGACAAACGCCACGTCGCATCGACCCTTCTTCAGCGACAGGTCGAAAGCGCCCTGACTTATGAACGGATCGAGGGTGTCGCATTGAATAGCAGCACTCACGGCCAGAGACAGATCTCAATGCGCTTTGGTCTGGCACCCTTGTCACTTTGCTTCAATGCTTTATTCATGACTTTTTGAACACTGAGGTTATTTTTTTTTTTTGGCCATATTGTGCTGCGCCTTACATGTATCAAAAAATAAAACTAGAGCAGCCCCAAAAATGTTCTTTGAAGGATGGACTCCACAAGAAAAGACATCGGAGCTGTTTTTCGCGCTCACAATACGGATGGAATAATTTGGAAAGGTTGTCAACTGTTATTTGTCCGGTCTGTATCTCAGAATATACGGGATTTTCAGGTTAAATGAAATCAAGATTTAGGAAAATGCTGTGAGATATGACCTAGGGAAACCAGCGAAGAGCTGTAGAGTCGCCAGACCTATTCTGCATCGTTATTTTATTTGCGAAATAATTAATTAGTAAATTCTAATTAGCGAAAATTTTAGTTATTGGTTTGAGGCGCAAAATATCGATATAAAAGCTCTAGGCCCCGATAAATGGTTGTTTCCACCAAGCTAGAGTTTAGGTGATTTATATTTTCTTTGTCGACAGAAAACATTTCTCGCGGAATAAAAAGAAATCACTGCCTCCCCCGCATTCGATAGTGTAAGTAAGCATGAAATGGTTCTTGTCGCGTTGAAATGATTGCTTGTAAATGTTCGGTCTTAGGTAGGGTGTCTCGGACCGTGGAGACTTTGCAACCATCTTGAGCGGCCATATAATTATCATTGTGTCGTCTGCAGCAGCTAGCAGTCCTACTGTAGCGTATAACTCGCAAAGCGATCGCTGTCCGTAAGATGCTTCCTACCTCTCCTTTCATGAGGCTCCATTGTTCGGTTTAAGCAGCTGTGTCGGTGACACCATTGAAACAAATAATGATGCTGAAGCATATGCGGACTGAGCGACGCAAGCCTGACAAGAATGCAGGAAAAACAATGCGCTCAAGTGCTGCCTAGCGGGTATAGAGCTTTTCATAGGGTGAGGGTGAAGTCGAAAAACCTCGTCTCTGAACTGAAGATAAACTGGTTCTACTGCGGCTTCCACCGTGCTAGCAATATACTGGCAAGAAGCACAAGGTGCAGTTCAGCGAGCATTATGCTGGCGCCCAGCGATCAATTATTGAAAAAGTGCTACCTGCTAAAGGGAAAAACGTCAAACGATGACGCCGCAACATACTGAGCGACTTTATTTCAAGCATGGAGGTAAGGAAACTATCACTCTAAGTTCCCGAACGCGCCTAAAGCTGCTGCCGCCTCGAACACCGGCGTCGGACGATTTACTATGCTCGTGACATGTGGGACCATGGCACCATCCTTTACAAGGCGCCGAAGCGCTTCTGTAGAGCGCCCCTCCCGCCCTGAGACCACCTGAAGTATTCTTCTATTAAAAGCCCCTCCCCCGCCGGGGTGGCTCAGTGGTTGGGCGCTCGACTACTGTTTTCATGGGTGCGGGATCGAATCCCGGCCTCGGCGGTCGCTATTCGATGAATGCGAAAAGCCAGGCGCCCGTGTGCTGTGCAATGTCAGCGCACGTTAGAGAACCCCAGGTGGTCGAAATTTCCGGAGTCCTTCACTACGGCGTCTCTCATAGCCTGAGTCGCTTTGGGATGTTAAACCCCACAAACAAACAAACAAAACATACTAAAAGCCCCTGACAGCCAGCGGACTTCATGGTGCCAAGTATGTCTTTTACATGTCGTTATTAGAAAGGACAAAATTAAAATCTTGCTTAACTTAAATGTAAATATTTAGGGCTATCTCAAGGAATACTGAGAAAAAATAGAAAACAAATACTTTTGTAAGCCGCTTAGGCAACATCTAGCGTTTGCGTGCCGGTCATGTACGAGGACTTTGAAAGCGGAAAACTCTTGAATTAAATACCTCGTTCGGCGCTCAGCCTGTCCCGTTTCTGCTCCCGGATGATACGAAATCAGTAGCCTGCTGACGGCATATTGGTGCCTGGCTGTTGACTCTCGATTTTGGCTTGACGTCATCTGAATGCCGCCGACAACGACAGGCAGCTAAAAATTATTTCATGCTTAAAAAGTATCACGACAGCAGCTCCGCTTCAAAGTCCTGAGAAGTGTCCCTGATAAAATCTGCATGTCAGTGCAGCGTTCTTTGTGGACGCATTGGACGAGGGATTTACAGTAGCAGTTGGTCACATGGCAGGTTTTTTTGAGGGCCAATAGATAAAACTATGCAAATAGTAGCGCGACAAAAAAAACATAGCAATCTGTATTTCAAGGGGATATACAACTTTTGATTTGACACTTTCTCCTCAAGCCAGCAAATAGGATTTAACTAATTAGTCTTTCCTTAATTATTTACTTCGGCAAACAAATACACAGCACATTAGGATAGGCGAATCTGACCAGCTCTTATTTTATGACATTGGGCTAGGGCTCACCGCATTTTTAAACATCTTTGTTGCATTTAGCTGGCAGATCCTCTGTATATTTTGGTTTCGTTCGTTTTTTCGAAAGCCATTCTGCAACTATTTGCACGTAAACACCCGTTAAATAGCAAATGTGAAACGCGTTATTACTGGTGTTAAAAAAATCTGCGGCTTTTGATAGTCACAAATTCGATACGCACCTGATGATCGAATTTTATGGTGAGGATCCCACTTACACATAACCCCACATAGAGCTAGCTGGAATAGAAGTGAAATGCAGCAAAATAGCGGGGAATGAAGTCGACCTTATCTCATATAATAAGATACAATAAAAAACAAAGGGAGTGAATTCCACTAAAAGCATCAACGTCTTTCAAAACGGCAGCTATTCCTCTTCCCACCCTCCCTTCCTTTCAGGCCCACCGGTGTGTTTCTTCCGGCATTATCACTTTCCGATTCGACGCGCTCCAGTCATTTCGCACGTGCTGAATAAGTTTACGTAATTAAAAAACGCATTCCGTTTTTGACATCGACTCGGGATGCCATGGCGCCAACCTCTTTCCCCACCGCGTGGGTGAGCAATGCGACGTAAGAAAACATAAGATCCTTCCAGGCATTCCAAGGCACGTGTTCGTATTCCATTTCCCCGACGGAATGAAGTTATTAGCCGCCTGTGACAAAAGCCTTCGGAAAGAACAAACACAAAAATAAATGAGAAAAAGAAACGCTATTGAAAAAAAAAAAAATCCTGATCGATCCCTGGGCACCCTAACAAATAGCTACGAGCTTGTTAAAGTTGTGTCGATCCCAAGTAAGGAAAGGGCAATTTCATGCCGTCGCGGGCCCTGACGCCGGCCGGATACGGAAGTAATCTCGTGTTTGTAGCGACGCCTTCAAATCGATGCATTACACTATTACTTCTGTTAGCCCCGCTGTCTGTGAGGCCGTCAACTGTCTATTGCTGCACGATGTTGAAATGTTCAGGAAGCCGTGGAATGCGGCCGCCTCACCTCGATTCCCTTGCATATCAGAATTCGTGCAGTCAGAATTTTCACAATTTTCAAGTCTGAAAGAAAATAAAGATGTCACCCAAGCGCTCGATCTTTGACCCGAATAAGGAGATCGGTAATGCAATGTGCCATTGATGATGTCAACAACCTGCCTCATTATATAGCAGCAGCATTGCCTAACTATGGTTAAAGTACAGTGCCGTCAAGGGATGTTTCAAAGAAAGAGTGGCGTGATGCTATAAAGTATAACATTTGTTATTTTGATTTCATTAGCTTCCATTCCCATGCTTAATAAGACAGGCGCGGTCAGAGTTTAAACTTATTGAGGACTGTTATTATTTTTCGAAACCTTGATGGGAGGGGGGGGGGATTAGAGTGATCCTAAGCTTATCTAGTTGCTGCGATTAGATGTGAAAATTATTGATCTGCATCCTTTTGATTGTCTCATATTCCAAACAATGTGGTTCGACTGGTAACGACACTTATATGGCACATCAATGAAGCCACAAAATAGCAAAGCAGCGAAGCTTATAATAGACGCTGTTCCTAAACGTATTGGACAAAAACACACCCAGATTCAAGACATTTGTTTGCCCTAATTAGATTTAAAAATCCGTGGTATCGCTAATTTATCGCTTTTATTTAAATTAGCCGTTTTCGTATTGCGATGGCATACTAGAAGAAGAAGAAAGAAGAAGAACATAGTGCACATAGTGTATGAACGTGCACACCGGTAGTACATCAGAATTGCGCGGAAGACATCGGCATTCTGGCAAAAAAGCAAGCATGACGGAGTCCGGCTTGTAATAGATTAAATAAGGATTAATTAACATCAAATTAGTCAATAAACAATAATTTGTGTCAGTGGCGGTTGTCTCTCTTTATACATACTGCATGGCGCTCTATGAGAGCAGTGACAATTTCTTTAATATGCAGATAAGCACGAGGATTGCGTAGGCTTCAGGATGCTCGATGCTCCTTAATTTTGCAAGTTCTGTTTCGCCTCAATATTCCTCAATTGACAGAAAAGCAACCTTTACAGGCGATAAAAAAAGATCTATGAGGGAGAAAACGGGATGTATTGTACTTTGTTTCCCTTCCAAGCAGTAAAGTGGCCAACATAAATTGCATCAGAGATAAAAGAAAGAAGTTTTGACGAAAGTTGTAATTCTGACCCGCAAAAAGAGCTTTGCGCGTATGACGAAATGAAATGAAAAGGCTTCGAAGCGCGCGGGTATAAGGAAGTTTGGTTACAAAGTTTAAATCACGCACGCACTAACACACACACACACACACACACACACACACACACACACACACACACACACACACACACACACACACACACACACACACACACACACACACACACACACACACACACACACACACACACACACACACACACACACACACACACACACACACACACACACACACACACACACACACACACACACACACACACACACACACACACACACACACACACACACACACACACACACACACACACACACACACACACACACACACACACACACACACACACACACACACACACACACACACACACACACACACACACACACACACACACACACACACACACACACACACACACACACACACACACACACACACACACACACACACACACACACACACACACACACACACACACACACACACCACACACACACACACACACACACACACACACACACACACACACACACACACACACACACACACACACACACACACACACACACACACACACACACACACACACACACACACACACACACACACACACACACACACACACACACACACACACACACACACACACACACACACACACACACACACACACACACACACACACACACACACACACACACACACACACACACACACACACACACACACACACACACACACACACACACACACACACACACACACACACACACACACACACACACACACACACACACACACACACACACAGAAATAGAGACAGAGAGACAGAAGCCTGTAGCAGTTGATGCCTCTTTATGCTTCTTTGAGAATAGCCTTTCTAGAAAAGAAAATGTAGATGTTCACCTACATTTGATCCAAGTTTGACGAGCGTTAGTTATCGGCTGCAGCCGCAGATGCTGCTACCCCTTCGATTTTGGCACGGCTCTACACTTGGTAAGCTTCTCAGCAACGGGCTTCTCTGGCATCTCTGTGTTCGATGGTATCGG